>NC_071402.1:1273851-1322014 GCF_017976375.1 Cuculus canorus
GGGGACTTGGTTTTGGGGGGGTCCCTGGTTTTGGGGGGGTCCCTAGTTTTGGGGTACACCCATAGGTGAAGGGGGACACCTGGTTTTGGGGTGCAGCGAAGTGGGGTTGCACCCATATTGCAGTGGGACCCGGTTTTGGGGTGCACCCCAAGTCGTTTTGGGGGGGTCCCTGGTTTTGGGGTACACCCATGGGTGAGGGGGGACCTGGTTTTGGGGGGCTCCAATGGGGGGGGAACTTGGTTTTGGGGGGGTCCCTGGTTTTGGGGTGCAGCGAAGTGGGGGTGCACCCATATTGCAGTGGGACTTGGTTTTGGGGTGCACCCCAAGTCGTTTTGGGGGGGGTCCCTGGTTTTGGGGGGCTCCTATAGGTGGGGGGGGACTTGGTTTTGGGGGGGTCCCTGGTTTTGGGGTACACCCCAATGTTATGGCTTCCATGGAAAGAAGGGGATCCCCCCGATATTGGGGTTCACCCCAAGCCCTGTGCATGCAAAGGGGGGGGTCCCACACTTTTGGGGTTCACCCTAATATTATGGCATCCACGGAAGAAGGGGGTCCCCCCACTTTTGGGGTGCACCCCTGAGCCTGAACCCCTATGGAAGAGGGGGGTCCCCAAGATCAGGACACCAATGGAAGAAGGGGGTCCCCCACTTTTGGGGCGCACCCCAAGGTCTGGGAACCCATGGAAGAAGGGGGTCCCCCACTTTTGGGGTTCACCCCATACCCTCTGCATGCAAGGGGGGGGGTCCCCCACTTTTGGGGTGCACCCCAGAGCCTGGACCCCTATGGAAGAGGGGGGTCCCCAAGATCAGGACACCCATGGAAGAGGGGGGTCCCCCACTTTTGGGGTTCACCCCAAGGTCTGGGAAACAATGGAAGAAGGGGGACCCCACTTTTGGGGTACACCCCAATGTTATGGCACCCATAGAAGAAGGGTGTCCCCTACTTTTGGGGTGCACCCCAGGGTCTGGGAACCCATGGAAGAAGGGGGTCCCCCACTTTTGGGGTGCACCCCATGCCCTGTGCATGCCAAGGGGGGGGTCCCCGCACTTTTGGGGTTCACCCCATGGTCTGTGCATGCAAAGGGGGGGTGCCCCCACTTTTGGGGTGCATCCCCATACCCTGTGCATGCAAAGGGGGGGGTTCCCCACTTTTGGGGTTCACTCTAATATTATGGCACCCATAAAATAGGGGGGGAACCCCACTTTTGGGGTGCACCCTAATATTATGGCACCCACGGAAGAAGGGGGTCCCCCCACTTTTGGGGTGCACTCCAGGGTGAGGGAACCCATGGAAGAAGGGGTCCCCACTTTTGGGGTTCACCCCAATGTCATGGCACCCGTGGAAGAAGGGGGGACCCCCACTTTTGGGGTGAACCCATGCCCTGTGCATGCAAAGGGGGGTCCCCCACTTCTGGGGTTCACCCCAAGCCCTGTGCGTGCAAAAGGGGGGTCCCCCCACTTTTGGGGTTCACCGTCATATTATGGCACCCATAGAAGAGGGGGTCCCCCACTTTTGGGGTGCACCCCAGAGCCTGGACCCCTATGGAAGAAGGGGGTCCCCAAGATCAGGACACCCATGGAAGAGGGGGTCCTCACTTTTGGGGTGCACTCCGTGCCCTGTGCATGTAAAGGGGGGGGTCCCCCACTTTTGGGGTGCACCCCAATATTATGGCACCCATGGAAGAAGGGGTTCCCCCACTTTTGGGGTTCACCCTAATATTATGGCACCCACGGAAGAAGGGGGTCCCCCCACTTTTGGGGTTCACCTCAAGCCCTGTGCATGCAAAGGGGGGGGTCCCCCACTTTTGGGGTGCACCCCAGAGCCTGAACCCCTATGGAAGAGGGGGGTCCCCAAGATCGGGACACCCATGGAAGAAGGGGGTCCCCCCACTTTTGGGGTTCACCCCATGGTCTGTGCATGCAAAGGGGGGGTCCCCCACTTTTGGGGTTCACCCTCATATTATGGCACCCATAGAAGAGGGGGTCCCCCAACTTTTGGGGTGCACCCCAGGGTTTGGGAACCAATGGAAGAAGGGGGGACACCACTTTTGGGGTGCACCCTCATATTATGGCACCCATAGAATAGGGGGTCCCCCCACTTTTGGGGTGCACCCCATGCCCTGTGCATGCAAAGGGGGGTCCCCCACTGTTGGGGTTCACCCTAATATTATGGCATCCACGGAAGAAGGGGGTCCCCCCACTTTTGGGGTGCACCCCATGGTCTGTGCATGCAAAGGGGGGGGTCCCCCACTTTTGGGGTGCACCCCAGGGTCTGGGAACCCATGGAAGAAGGGGGTCCCCCACTTTTGGGGTTCACCCTAATATTATGGCACCCACGGAAGAAGGGGGTCCCCACTTTTGGGGTGCACCCCAATATTATGCCATGCATCGAAGAGGGGGTCCCCCCACTTTTGGGGTTCACCCCATGCCCTCTGCATGCAAAGAGGAGGTCGCCGATATTGGGGTTCCCCCACATCCCTCTTCACCCCAACCCTTTCCCCCCCCCTCTGTGCACAAAACCACCGTCACCCCAATATCAACGTCCCCCCAATATCGATGTCCCCAATATCAACGTCCCCCAATTTCAATGTCCCCCAATATCAACGTCACCCCAATATCAATATCCCCCCAATATCGCTGTCCCCCAATATCAACGTCACCCCAATATCGATGTCCCCCAATATCGATGCCCCCCAATTTCAATATTCCCCCAATATCGCTGTCCCCCAATACCGATGCCCCCCAATATCAATATCCCCCCAATATCGATGCCTCCCAATATCGCTGTCCCCCAATATCAACGTCACCCCAATATCGCTGTCCCCCAATATCG
Organism: Cuculus canorus; assembly: GCF_017976375.1. NCBI lineage: Eukaryota > Metazoa > Chordata > Aves > Cuculiformes > Cuculidae > Cuculus > Cuculus canorus. The sequence continues at coordinate 1,276,684 of NC_071402.1, forward strand.
CTGTCCCCCAATATCGATGCCCCCCAATTTCAACGTCCCCCAATATCGACGTCCCCCCAATATCGCTGTCCCCCAATATCAATATCCCCCCAATATCAATGTCCCCAATATCAATATCCCCCCAATATCGACGTCCCCCAATATCAACGTCCCCCCAATATCGATATCCCCCCAATATCGGTCCCCCAATATCGACGCCCCCCAATATCGATGCCCCCCAATATCAATATCCCCCCAATATCAATGTCCCCCAATATCCCTGTCCCCCAATATCGCTGTCCCCCAATATCGATGCCCCCCAATTTCAATGTCCCCCAATATCGACGTCCCTCCAATATTGCTGTCCCCCAATATCAATATCCCCCCAATATCAATGTCCCCAATATCAATATCCCCCCAATATCGACGTCCCCCAATATCGACGTCCCCCCAATATCAATATCCCCCCAATATCACTGTCCCCCAATATCGATATCCCCCAATATCGACGTCCCCCCAATTTCGATGCCCCCCAATATCGCTGCCCCCCAATATTGATGCCCCCAATATCGATATCCCCCAATATCGCTGTCCCCCAATATTGCTGTCCCCCAATATCAATATCCCCCCAATATCGGTCCCCCAATATCGATGTCCCCCAATATTGATGCCCCAATATCGATATCCCCCAATATCGATGTCCCCCAATATCAATATCCCCCCAATATCGACGTCACCCCAATATCAACGTCTCCCCAAAATCTCTCTCTTCGTTCTCTCCCCTCCTTTTCCGTCGCATTTCCTGCGCCGTCGTCGCCTCTTCCGTCGCTCTTCTTTCGCCTTTTTTTGGGGCGAAACCCAACGAAAAAGGAGATCCTCTTCCGTCGCCGTTATTTTTGGGGTAAAACCCAACGAAAAAGGGGATCTTCTTCTTTTTTTGGGGTGAAACCCAACGAAAAAGAGGATCTTCTTCTTTTTGAGGGCGAAACCCAACGAAAAAGGAAATCCTCTTCCGTCGATGTTATTTTTGGGGGATAAAACCCAACGAAAAAGGAGATCCTCTTCCGTCTCCGTTATTTTTTGGGGTAAAACCCAACGAAAAAGAGGATTTTCTTCTTCTTTTTGGGGTAAAACCCAACGAAAAAGCGGATTTTCTTCTTTTTTTTGGGGGTAAAACCCAGCGAAAAAGAGGATCTTCTTCTTTTTTGGGGTCAAAACCCAATGAAAAAGGAGATCCTCTTCCGTCGATGTTATTTTTTGGGGTAAAACCCAACGAAAAAGGGGATCCTCTTCCATCATCGTTATTTTTGGGGTAAAACCCATTGAAAAAGAGGATCTTCTTCCATTTTTTGGGGGGTAAAACCCAACGAAAAAGAAGATATTCTTCTTTTTTTGGGGTGAAACCCAACGGAAAAGGAGATCCTCTTCCGTCGATGTTATTTTTTGGGGTAAAACCCAACGAAAAAGGGGATCTTCTTCTATTTTTTGGGGGCGAAACCCAACGAAAAAGGAGATCCTCTTCCGTCGCTGTTATTTTTTGGGGTAAAACCCAACAAAAAAGGGGATCCTCTTCTTTTTGGGGATAAAACCCAACGAAATAGAGGATCTTCTTCAATTTTTTTGAGGCAAAACCCAACGAAAAAGAGGATCTTCTTCTATTTTTGGGGTAAAACCCAATGAAAAAGGGGATCCTTCTCCGTCACCGTTATTTTTGGGGGTAAAACCCAACGAAAAAGAGGATCTTCTTCTTCTTTTTTGGGTTAAACCCAACGAAAAAGGGGATTTTCTTCTTTTTTTTGGGGTAAAACCCAACGAAAAAGAGGATCTTCTTCTATTTTTTGGGGGTAAAACCCAACGAAAAAGGAGATCCTCTTCCATCGACGTTATTTTATGGTTAAAACCCAACGAAAAAGAGGATCTTCTTCTTCTTTTGGGGGCGAAATCCAATGAAAAAGAGGATCTCCTTTTTTCTTGGGGTAAAACCCAACGAAATAGAGGATCTTTTCCTATTTTTTTGGGGCAAAACCCAACGAAAAAGGAGATCCTCTTCCATCACCGTTATTTTTTGGGGGTAAAACCCAACGAAAAAGAGGATCTTCTTCTTTTTTTGAGGGCAAAACCCAACGAAAAAGGAGATCCTCTTCCATCGACGTTATTTTATGGTTAAAACCCAACGAAAAAGAGGATCTTCTTCTTCTTTTGGGGGCGAAATCCAATGAAAAAGAGGATCTCCTTTTTTCTTGGGGTAAAACCCAACGAAATAGAGGATCTTTTCCTATTTTTTTGGGGCAAAACCCAACGAAAAAGGAGATCCTCTTCCATCACCGTTATTTTTTGGGGGTAAAACCCAACGAAAAAGAGGATCTTCTTCTTTTTTTGAGGGCAAAACCCAACGAAAAAGGAGATCCTCTTCCGTCGCCGTTATTTTTAGGTTAAAACCCAACGAAAAAGAGGATCTTCTCCTATTTTTTTGCGGTGAAACCCAACGATAAAGAGGATCCTCTTCTTTTTTGGGGGTAAAACCCATTGAAAAAGAGGTTCTTCTTCATTTTTGGGGGTAAAACCCAACGGAAAAGAGGATCTTCTTCTTCTTTTTGGGGCGAAATCCAATGAAAAAGAGGATCTCCTTTTTCTTGGGGTAAAACCCAACGAAAGAGAGGATCTTCTCCTATTTTTTTGAGGCAAAACCCAACGAAAAAGGAGATCCTCTTCCATCGACGTTATTTTTTGGGGGTAAAACCCAACGAAAAAGAGGATCTTCTTCTTTTTTTGAGGGCAAAACCCAACGAAAAAGGAGATCCTCTTCCGTCGCCGTTATTTTTAGGTTAAAACCCAACGAAAAAGAGGATCTTCTTCCATTTTTTCGCAGCGAAACCCAATGAAAAAGGGGATCTTCTTCTATTTTTAGGCGTAAAACCCCACGAAAAAGAGGATCTCCTTTTTTCTTGGGGTAAAACCCAACGAAAGAGAGGATCTTCTCCTTTTTTGGGGGGCAAAACCCAACGAAAAAGGAGATCCTCTTCCATCACTGTTATTTTTGGGGGTAAAACCCAACGAAAAAGGAGATCCTCCTCCATCACCGTTATTTTTAGGTTAAAACCCAACGAAATAGAGGATCTTCTTCTTCTTTTTGGGGTAAAACCCAACGAAAAAGGGGATTTTCTTCTTTTTTAGCGGTGAAACCCAACGAAAAAGAGGATACTCTTCTATTTTTGGGGTAAAACCCAACGAAAAAGGGGATCCTCTTCAGTCGCCGTTATTTTTAGGTTAAAACCCAACAAAAAAGAGGATCTTCTCCTATTTTTTTGCGTCGAAACCCAACGATAAAGAGGATCCTCTTCTTTTTTGGGGGTAAAACCCATGGAAAAAGAGGTTCTTCTTCATTTTTGGGGGTAAAACCCAACGAAAAAAGAGGATCTTCTCCCATTTCTTTGCAGCAAAACCCAACGAAAAAGAGGATCCTCTTCTTTTTTTGGGGTAAAACCCGTTGAAAAAGAGGATCTTCTCCTTTTTCTTGGGGCGAAACCCAACGAAATAGAGGATCTCTTTCTTTTGGGGATAAAACACAACGAAAGAGAGAATCTTCTCCTTTTTCTTGGGGTAAAACCCAACGAAATAGAGGATCTTCTCCCATTTCTTTGCGGTGAAACCCAACGATAAAGAGGATCCTCTTCTTTTTTTGGGGTAAAACCCATTGAAAAAGAGGTTCTTCTTCATTTTTGGGGGTAAAACCCAACGGAAAAGAGGATCTTCTTCTATTTTTTTGAGGCAAAACCCAACAAAAAAGAGGATCTCCTTTTTTCTTGGGGTAAAACTCAACGAAAAAGGGGATCCTCTTATTTTTTGGGGGTAAAACCCAATGAAAAAGGGGATCCTCTTCTTTTTGGGGATAAAACCCAATGAAATAGAGGATCTTCTTCAATTTTTTTGAGGCAAAACCCAACGAAAAAGAGAATCCTCTTCTTTTTTTGGGGTAAAACCCAACGAAAAAGAGGATCTCCTTCTTCTTTAGGCGTAAAACCCAACGAAAAAGAGGATCTTCTTCTTTTTTTGGGGCAAAACCCAACGAAAAAGGAGATCCTCTTCCATCACCGTTATTTTTTGGGGGTAAAACCCAACGAAAAAGGGGTTCTTCTCCTTTTTTTTGAGGCAAAACCCAACGATAAAGAGGATCCTCTTCTTTTTTGGGGGTAAAACCCATTGAAAAAGAGGTTCTTCTTCATTTTTGGGGGTAAAACCCAACGGAAAAGAGGATCTTCTTCTTCTTTTTGGGGCGAAATCCAACGAAAAAGAGGATCTCCTTTTTCTTGGGGTAAAACCCAACGAAAGAGAGGATCTTCTCTTTTTTTTTGGGGCAAAACCCAACGAAAAAGGAGATCCTTTTCCATCACCGTTATTTTTTGGGGGTAAAACCCAACGAAAAAGGGGTTCTTCTTCTTTTTTTGAGGGCAAAACCCAACGAAAAAGGAGATCCTCTTCCGTCGACGTTATTTTTAGGTTAAAACCCAACGAAAAAGAGGATCTTCTCCCATTTTTTTGCGTCGAAACCCAACGATAAAGAGGATCCTCTTCTTTTTTGGGGGTAAAACCCATGGAAAAAGTGGTTCTTCTTCATTTTTGGGGGTAAAACCCAACGGAAAAGAGGATCTTCTCCTATTTTTTTGGGGCAAAACCCAACGAAAAAGAGGATCTCCTTTTTTCTTGGGGTAAAACCCATTGAAAAAGAGGTTCTTCTTCATTTTTGGGGGTAAAACCCAACGAAAAAGAGGATCTTCTTCAATTTTTTTGAGGCAAAACCCAACTATAAAGAGGATCCTCTTCTTTTTTGGGGGTAAAACCCATTGAAAAAGAGGTTCTTCTTCATTTTTGGGGGTAAAACCCAACAAAAAAGAGGATCTTCTTCTTCTTTTTGGGGCAAAATCCAATGAAAAAGAGGATCTCCTTTTTCTTGGGGTAAAACCCAACGAAAGAGAGGATCTTCTCCTTTTTTTTGGGGCGAAACCCAACGAAAAAGGAGATCCTCTTCTTTTTTTGTGGCAAAACCCAACGAAAGAGAGGATCTTCTCCCATTTCTTTGCGTCGAAACCCAACGATAAAGAGGATCCTCTTCTTTTTTGGGGGTAAAACCCATTGAAAAAGAGGTTCTTCTTCATTTTTGGGGGTAAAACCCAACGGAAAAGAGGATCTTCTTCTTCTTTTTGGGGCGAAATCCAATGAAAAAGAGGATCTCCTTTTTCTTGGGGTAAAACCCAACGAAATAGAGAATCTTTTTCTATTTTTTTGCGGCGAAACCCAACGAAAAAGAGGATCCTCTTCTTTTTTGGGGGTAAAACCCAACGAAATAGAGGATCCTCTTCTTTTTTTTGGTTAAAACCCAACGAAAAAGGGGATCCTCTTCTTTTTTGGGGATAAAACCCAACGAAATAGAGGATCTTCTCCCATTTCTTTGCGTCGAAACCCAACGAAAAAGAGGATCCTCTTCTTTTTTGGGGGGTAAAACCCATTGAAAAAGAGGTTCTTCTTCATTTTTGGGGGTAAAACCCAACGGAAAAGAGGATCTTCTTCTTTTTGGGGCGAAATCCAACGAAAAAGAGGATCTCCTTTTTCTTGGGGTAAAACCCAACGAAATAGAGGATCTTCTTCCATTTCTTTGCGTCGAAACCCAACGAAAAAGAGGATCCTCTTCTTTTTTGGGGGTAAAACCCAACGAAATAGAGGATCCTCTTCTTTTTTTTGCGTCGAAACCCAACGATGAAGAGGATCCTCTTCTTTTTTGGGGGTAAAACCCATGGAAAAAGAGGTTCTTCTTCATTTTTGGGGGTAAAACCCAACGGAAAAGAGGATCTTCTCCTATTTTTTTTGGGCAAAACCCAACGAAAAAGAGGATCTTCTTCTTTTTCTTGGGGTAAAACCCAACGAAATAGAGGATCTTCTCCCATTTCTTTGCGTCGAAACCCAACGAAAAAGAGGATCCTCTTCTTTTTTGGTTAAAACCCAACGGAATAGAGGATCTTCTCCTATTTTTTCGCGGCGCAACCCACGGAAAAAGGGCTATTTTTCAGTCGTTTTTTCCTTTTTTGGGGTGTTTTTTCCCCCGTCTTCACGCTCGTAACGGCGAAGCCACGCCGCGTTCGCCGCCGCCGCCGCCCTTGAAGCAGGCGGACTCGTAGTGCTTGTTGAGGTACGACTTGAGGGCGAAGCTCTTGCTGCAGCGCTTGCAGCGGAAGTGCTTGGCGGCCGAGTGCGTCTGCATGTGGGCGCGGAGGTTGGAGCGGTCGGCGAAGGCTTTGCCGCAGTGGGCGCAGCCGAAGGGCTTCTCGCCCGTGTGCGACCGCATGTGGCCCTGCAGCAGCCAAGGGCGGCTGAAGGCTTTGCCGCAGACGTCGCATTTGTGCTTCAGGTCGTGCGTCAAGAGGTGCATGGCCATGGCCGGCATGGAGACGTAGACTTTGCCGCACGTCGGGCACTTCTTGGCCATTTGGCTGTCCAGCGAGCGGTGGGTTTGCTTGTGGCGGCTCAGGTTGGACGAGGTGGCGTAGCTCTTGCCGCACTCGCCGCAGCTGTGGCGCTGCGGGTTGCGTTGCTGCTGCTGCTGCAGCGACGAAGCTCTGCGCCGCGAACGCCCGTCGGTGATGAAGAAGGAGTCGGCGGCGTAACCTTCGCTGACGGCCGCGTCGCCGTTGATGTAACCCACGCCCGATGATGACGAGGACGAGGACGAGGACTCCGGGCTATCCGGTAATTCCGCGGCGTTGCGGACGGGGTAAAGGGATGGAGGGGATGGGACGTGAAGTGATGAAGAAGAAGAGGAAGAGGAGGCGGTGGCGGCGGTGATGGGTAACGGCGACGGAGTCAGGAGGTCGCCCAGGTAGCCTAAGGCCGCGGCCCGGAGAGGCGGCGTCAGGGAGATGCGATGTGGATTTAGGGGGGGGGGGGGGAAAATAGGGATGCATGCAGCTCTGCAGCCCCTCCTGACCCTCCTGCAGCCCTTCCTGCAGCTCCTGGCCCTGCCTGTAGCCCCTCTTGCAGCCCCTCCTGCAGCTCCTGGCCCTCCTGCAGCCCCTCCTGCTGCTTCTCTTGCAGCCCTGCGGCTCTGCTGCAGCTCCTGGCCCTGCCTGCAGCCCCTTCTGCAGCTTCTGACCCTTCCTGCAGCCTCTCCTGCAGCCCTGCAGCTCCTTCCTGCAGCTCCTGGCCCTGCCTGCAGCCCATCCTGCAGCCCCTCCTGCAGCCATGCAGCTCTGCTGCAGCTTCTGAGCCTGCCTGCAGCCCCTCCTGCAGCTCCTGATCCTGCCTGCAGCCCCTCCTGCAGCTCTGCAGCAGCTCCTGACCCTGCCTGGAGCCCTTCCTGCAGCCATGCAGTCCTGCAGCACCTCCTGACCTTGCCTGCAGCCCCTCCTGCTGCTTCTCTTGCAGCCCTGGGGCTCTGCTGCAGCTTCTGACCCTGCCTGCAGCTCCTCCTGCAGCTCCTGGCCCTGCCTGCAGCCTCTCCTGCAGCTCTGCAGCAGCTCCTGACCCTGCCTGCAGCTCCCTCTGCAGCTTCTGACCCCTCCTGCAGCTCCTCCTGCAGCTCCTGATGCTGCCTGCAGCCTCTCCTGCTGCTTCTCTTGCAGCCATGCGGCTCTGCTGCAGCTCCTGACCCTGTCTGCAGCCCTTCCTGCAGCTCCTGGCCCTGCCTGCAGCCCCTTCTGCTGCTCCTCTTGCAGCCATGCAGCTCTGCAGCAGCTCCTGACCCTCCTGCAGCCCTTCCTGCTGCTCCTTCTGCAGCCCTGCAGCCCCTTCTGCAGCTTCTGACCCTGCCTGCAGCCCCTCCTGCAGCCCTGCAGCTCTGCAGCAGCTCCCGATCCTGCCTGCAGCCCCTCCTGCAGCTTCTGACCCCTCCTGCAGCTCCTCCTGCAGCTCCTGATGCTGCCTGCAGCCTCTCCTGCTGCTCCTCCTGCAGCCCTGCGGCTCTGCTGCTGCTTCTGACCCCTCCTGCAGCTCCTCCTGCAGCTTCTGACCCCTCCTGCAGCTCCTCCTGCAGCTCCTGACGCTGCCTGCAGCCTCTCCTGCTGCTCCTCCTGCAGCCCTGCGGCTCTGCTGCTGCTTCTGACCCCTCCTGCAGCTCCTCCTGCAGCTCCTGACGCTGCCTGCAGCCTCTCCTGCAGCTCCTCCTGCAGCCCTGCAGCTCTGCAGCAGCTCCTGACCCTCCTGCGGCCTCTCCTGCTGCTCCTCCTGCAGCCCTGCGGCTCTGCTGCAGCTTCTGAGCCTGCCTGCAGCTCCTCCTGCAGCTCCTGACCCTGCCTGCAGCTCCCTCTGCAGCTTCTGACCCTTCCTGCAGCCTCTCCTGCAGCCATACGGCCACCCCTGACCCTGCCTGCAGCCCCTCCTGCAGCTCCTGGCCCTGCCTGCAGCCTCTCCTGCAGCCCTTCCTGCAGCCCTGCAGTTCTGCAGCAGCTCCTGACCCTGCCTGTAGCCCTTCCTGCAGCTCCTGAGCCTGCCTGTAGCCCCTCTTGCAGCCCCTCCTGCAGCCATGCAGCTCTGCGGCAGCTCCTGACCCTGTCTGCAGCCCCTCCTGCAGCCATGCAGTTCTGCAGCAGCTCCTGACACTGCCTGCAGCTCCTCCTGCAGCTCCTGACCAACCTGCAGCCCATCTGCAACCCTGCAGCCCCTCCTGCAGCCCCTGATCCTGCCTGCAGCCCCTCTTGCAGCTCCTTACCCCACCTGCAGCCCCTCTTGCAGCCCTTCCTGCAGCCATGCAGTCCTGCAGCAGCTCCTAACCCTGTCTGCAGCCTCTCCTGCAGCCCTACAGCTCTGCTGCAGCTCCTGACCCTCCTGCAGCCCTTCCTGCAGCTCCTCCTGCAGCCCTACAGCTCCTCCTGCAGCTCCTGACCCTGCCTGCAGCCCTTCCTGCAGCCCCTCCTGCAGCCCTGCAGCTCTGCAGCACCTCCTGACCCTGTCTGCCGCTCCTCCTGCAGCTCCAGAGCCTGCCTGCAGCCTCTCCTGCAGCCCCTCCTGCAGCCCTGCAGCACCTCCTGACCCGGTCTGCCACTCCTTCTGCAGCCCCTCCTGCAGCCCCACAACTCTGCAGCCCCTCCTGACCCTGCCTGCAGCTCCCTCTGCAGCTTCTGACCCCTCCTGCAGCTCCTCCTGCAGCTCCTGACCCTGCCTGCAGCCCCTCCTGCCGCCCTGCAGCTCTGCAGCACCTCCTGACCCTGCCTGCAGCCCTTCCTGCATCTCTGCAGCCCTTCCTGCAGCCCTACAGCCCCTCCAGCAGCTCCTGACCCAGCCTACAGCCTCTCCTGCAGCCACGCAGCAGCCCCTGATCCTGCCTGCAGCCCTTCCTGCAGCCCTACAGCCACGCAGCAGCTCCTGGCCCTGCCTGCAGCCTCTCCTGCAGCTCCGCTGTAGCTCCTGACCCCTCCTGCAGCCCCTCCTGCAGCCCTGCAGCTCTGCAGCACCTCCTGACCCTGTCTGCCACTCCTCCTGCAGCTCCTGGCCCTGCCTGCAGCTCCTCTTGCAGCCCTTCCTGCAGCCACGCAGCTCTGCAGCACCTCCTGACCCTGTCTGCATCCCTTCCTGCATCTCTGCAGCCCCTCCTGCAGCCCTGCAGCTCTGCAGCACCTCCTGACCCTGTCTGCATCCCTTCCTGCATCTCTGCAGCCCCTCCTGCAGCCACGCAGCTCTGCAGCACCTCCTGACCCTGTCTGCATCCCTTCCTGCATCTCTGCAGCCCCTCCTGCAGCCCTGCAGCTCTGCAGCACCTCCTGACCCTGTCTGCATCCCTTCCTGCATCTCTGCAGCCCTGCAGCCCTGCAGCAGCCCCTGACCCTGCCTGCAGCTCCTCCTGCAGCTCCTGGCCCTGCCTGCAGCTCCTCCTGCAGCAGCTCCTGACCCTGCCTGCAGCTCCTCCTGCAGCCCTTCCTGCAGCCATGCAGCCCTGCAGCAGTCCCTGACCCTGCCTGCAGTTCCCTCTGCAGCTCCTGACCCCCTCCTGCAGCTCTGCAGCCCCTCCTGCAGCTCCTGACCTCTCCTGCAGCCCCTCCTGCAGCTGTGCCGCAGCTCCTGGCTTTGCCCTCCCTCTCCCCTGCATGGCTGCATCCCTTTCCTGCATCCCTGTCTTTGTCCCCTGTCCCTCTCCGCGTCCCCTCCGCTGCTCCTTTCCCGTCCCCTGACTTCGTTCCTGCACCATCCGCAGCCTCTTCTCCTTCTCCTTCTCCTTCTCCTCCTCCTCCTCCTCCTCCTTCTCCTTCTCCTTCTCCTTCTCCTTCTCCTTCTCCTCCTCCTTCTCCTCCTCCTCCTTCTCCTCCTCCTTCTCCTTCTCCTTCTCCTCCTCCTTCTCCTTCTCCTCCTCCTCCTCCTCCTCCTCCTTCTCCTCCTCCTTCTCCTCCTCCCTCTCCCTCTCCCTCTCCCTCTCCCTCTCCTTCTCCCTCTCCTCTTTCTCCTTCTCCTTCTCCTTCTCCCCATCCCCATCCATCACCTTCTTCTCCCCATCCCCATTTCTCTCCTCATCCCCGACTTCTTCTCCCCGTCCCCAATCTCTCGTCCCCATCTCTGTCTCCATCCTCATCCCCATCCACGACCTCTTCTCCCCATCCCCATCCCTCTCCTCATCCACAACTTCTTGTTCCCATCCCCATCCCCGACTTCTTCTCCCTGTCCCCATCCACAACCTCTTCTCCTTCTCCTCCTTCTCCTTCTCCTTCTCCTTCTCCTTCTCCTTCTCCTTCTCCTTCTCCTTCTCCTTCTCCTTCTCCTTCTCCTTCTCCTTCTCCTCCTTCACCTTTTCCTTCTCCTTCTCCCCTTCCCTCTCCTCATCCCCAACTTCTTCTCCCCATCCCCAATCTCTCGTCTCCATCTCTGTCTCCATCCTCATCCCCATCCACAACCTCTTCTCCCTGTCCCCATCTTCACCCACAACCTCTTCTCCCCATCCCTGTCCCCATCCCTCTCCTCATCCCCAACTTCTTCTCCCCATCCCCATCCACGATCTCTTGTCCCATTCCTGTCCCCATCCACCCTCTTCTCCTTCTCCTTCTCCTTCTCCTTCTCCTTCTCCTTCTCCTTCTCCTTCTCCTTCTCCTTCTCCCTGTCCCCACCCACAACCTCTTGTCCCCATTGCTGTCCCCATCCATCAACATCTTCTCCCCATCCCCATCCCTGTCCCCATCCACAATATCTTCTCCCCATCCCTGTCTCCATCCACAACCCCTTCTCCCCGTCCCCATCCCCAATCTCTCGTCCACGTCCCCATCCACGACCTCTTCTCCCTGTCCACATCCCTGTCCCCATCACCAACTTCTTCTCCTTCTCACCATCCTCAACTCCTTCTCCTTCTCCTTCTCCTTCTCCTTCTCCTTCTCCTTCTCCTTCTCCTTCTCCTTCTCCTTCTCCTTCTCTCCATCCTCAACTTCTTCTCCTTCTCCCCATCCCCATCCCTGTCTGCATCCACAACCCCTTCTCCCCATCCCTCTCCTCATCCCCAACCTCTTCTCCCCATCCCCGTCCCCATCCACAACTCCTTCTCCCTGTCCCCATCCACAATTTCTCGTCCCATCTCCATTCCCATCCCCATCCACAACCTCTTCTCCCTGTCCCCATCTTCACCCACAACCTCTTGTCCCCATCCCTGTCCCCATCCCCAAACTCCTCTCCTCATCCCCATCCCTCTCTCCATCCACTTCTTCTCCTCATCCCCACCCACAGCCTCTTCTCCCCATCCCTGTCCCAACCCATCAACCTCTTCTCCCCATCCCGTTCCTCATCCACAACCCCTTCTCTCCGTCCCTGTCCCCGTCCACAATCTCTTATCCCCATTCCTGTCTCCATCCTCATCCTCATCCCCATCCACAACCTCTTCTCCCTGTCCCCATCCCCGTCCTCATCCCCATCCACAATCTCTTGTTCCCGTCCCCGTTCCCATCCCTGTACCCATCTCTGTCCCCACTCACAATCTCTTGTCCCATCCCCATCCCTGTCCCCATCCATCACCTTCTCCTTCTCCCCATCCATCTCCATCCTCATCCACAACCTCTTCTCCCCATCCCTCTCCCCATCCATCACCTTCTTCTCCTTCTCCCCATCTCTCTCCTCATCCACAACTTCTCCTCCTCGTCCCCATCCCTATCCCCACCCACCACCCCTTCTCCCCATCTGTGTCCATCCCCGTCCACAATCTCTTGTCCCCATCCCTGTCTCCATCCACAACCTCTTCTCCTTCTCCTCCTCCTCCTCCTCCTTCTCCTTCTCCTTCTCCTTCTCCTTCTCTCCATCCTCAACTCCTTCTCCTTCTCCCCATCCCCATCCCTGTCTGCATCCACAACCCCTTCTCCCCATCCCTCTCCTCATCCACATCCTCTTGTCCCCATCCCCGTCCCCATCCCCATCCCTGTCCCATCCACGATTTCTTGTCCCATCCCATCTCCACCTCTATCTCCTTCATCTCCATCTCCATCCCCATCTCCATCTCCATCTCCATCCCCATCTCCATCTCCATCTCCATCTCCATCTCCATCTCCATCCCCATCTCCATCTCCATCCCCATCTCCACCTCCACCTCCATCTCCATCCCCATCCCATCCCATCCCATCCCATCCCATCCCATCCCACCCCTCATCCTCCATCTCTCCGGTCCCTGTCCTTTCCCCTGTCCTTGTCCCCTGCATCCCCATCCCTGTCCCTTTCCTGCATCCCTCTCTCCATCCTCATCCCTGTCCCTCCTCATCCTCAGTCCCTCCATCTCCATCCCTGTGCCTTCCCTCGTCCTCCGTCCCTTCCCTTGTCCTCTGTCCCTGCATCCCTGCAGTCCTTTCCTGCATCCCATCCCATCCCATCCCATCCCATCCCATCCCATCCCATCCCATCCCTCCTCCTCACTCCCTGCGTCCCCATCCCTGTCCCTGCATCCCTGTCCCTCCTTGTCCTTGGCCCCTGTGTCCCCATCCCTGTCTCTTCCCTTTTCCTCAGTCCCTGCATCCCTCCTGTCCCGTCCCATCCCATCCCATCCCATCCCATCCCATCCCATCCCATCCCATCCATCCCATCCCTCATCCTCTGTCCCTTCATCCCTGCGGTCTCTGCATCCCTCCGGTCCCTCTCTCTGCACCCCCACCCCTCGTCCTCCATCCCTGCATCCCTGTCCCCATCCCTCATCCCCGATCCCTGTGTCCCTCCTGTCCCTGTCCTTGTCTCCATCCCTCTCTCCATCGTGTCCCCAATCTCATCCCATCCCATCCCATCCCATCCCATCCCATCCCTCGTCCTCACTCCCTGCATCCCCATCCCTGTCCCTTCATCCCTGTCCCCATCCCTCATCCCTGATCCCTGTGTCCCTCCAGTCCCTGTCCTTGCCTCCATCCCTCTCTCCATCGTGTCCCCAATCCCAGCCCATCCCTCATCCTCACTCCCTGCATCCCCATCCCTGTCCCTTCATCCCTGTCCCTCCTCATCCCCGGTCCCTGTGTCTCTCCTGTCCCTGTCCTTGTCTCCATCCCTCTCTCCATCCCGTCTCCAATCCCATCTCTTCCCTTGTCCTTCATCCCTGTGTCCCTCTGCTCCCTTCCTGCATCCCTGTTCCTGTCCCATCCCTTCCCTCGTCCTCTGTTCCTTCATCCCTGTGGTCTCTGCATCCCTCCGCTCCCTCTCTCTGCATCCCCATCCCTCATCCCCTGTCCCTGCATCCCTCCGCTCCCTGTCCTTGTCTCCATCCCTCTCCCCATCCCATCCCATCCCATCCCATCCCATCCCATCCCATCCCTTCATCCCTGCAGTCCCTGCATCCCTCCGCTCCCTGTCCTTGTCCCCATCCCTCTCTCCATCCCGTCTCCCATCCCATCCCTTCCCTCATCCTCTGTCCCTGCACCCCCGTCCCTTCCGTTGTCCTCTCTTCCTTCATCCCTGCAGTTCCTGTCCCTTCATCCCTGTCCCATCCCATCCCATCCTTTGTCCTCACTCCCTGCATCCCTGTCCCTCCTCGTCCTCTGTCCCTCTGTCCCTCTGCTCCCTTCCCGCATCCCTGTTCCTGTCCCATCCCTTCCCTTATCCTCCGTCCCTTCATCCCTGCAGTCTCTGTCCTTGTCTCCATCCCTCTCTCCATCGTGTCCCCAATCCCATCCCATCCCATCCCATCCCATCCCATCCCTCATCCTCACTCCCTGCGTCCCCATCCCTGTCCCTGCATCCCTGTCCCTCCTTGTCCTTGGCACCTGTGTCCCCTTCCCTGTCCCTTCCCTTCTCCTCAGTCCCTGCATCCCTCCTGTCCCTGTTCCTGCATCCCATCCCATCCCATCCCATCCCATCCCATCCCATCCCATCCCATCCCATCCCACCCCTCATCCTCCATCTCTCCGGTCCCCGTCCCTTCCCCTGTCCTTGTCCCCTGCATCCCCATCCCTGTCCCTTTCCCGCATCCCTCTGGTTTCTGTCTCCATCCCCATCCCTGTCCCTCCTCGTCCTCTGTCCCTGTGTCCCTCTGCTCCCTTCCTGCATCCCTGTTCCTGTCCCATCCCTTCCCTTATCCTCCGTCCCTTCATCCCTGCAGTCTCTGTCCTTGTCTCCATCCCATCCCATCCCATCCCGTCTCCAATCCCATCCCTTCCCTCCTCCTCCGTCCCTGCATCCCTCCGGTCCCTGTCCCTCCTTCTCCTTACTCCCTGCATCCCTTCCTGCATCCCTGTCCTCTGTCCCTGCATCCCTGCAGTCCTTTCCTGCATCCCATCCCATCCCATCCCATCCCATCCCATCCCATCCCATCCCATCCCATCCCATCCCTCCTCCTCACCCCCTGCATCCCCATCCCTGTTCCTGCATCCCTGTCCCTCCTCGTCCTCTGTCCCTGTGTCCCTCTGCTCCCTTCCTGCATCCCTGTTCCTGTCCATCCCTGTCCTTGTCCTCTGTTCCTTCATCCCTGCAGTCCCTGTCCCTGCATCCCTGTCCCATCCCATCCCTCGTCCTCACTCCCTGCATCCCCATCCTTTTCCCTGCATCCCTGTCCCTCCTCATCCCTGTGTTCCCTGCATCCCTCCGCTCCCTGTCCTTGTCTCCATCCCATCCCATCCCATCCCATCCCACCCCTCATCCTCCATCTCTCCGGTCCCCATCCCTTTCCCTGTCCTTGTCCCCTGCATCCCCATCCCTGTCCCTTTCCCGCATCCCTCTGGTTTCTGTCTCCATCCCCATCCCTGTCCCTCCTCGTCCTCTGTCCCTGTGTCCCTCTGCTCCCCTCCCGCATCCCTCTTCCTGTCCCATCCCTTCCCTTCTCCTCCATTCCTTCATCCCTGCAGTCCCTTCATCCCATCCCATCCCATCCCATCCCATCCCATCCCATCCCATCCCATCCCTCATCCTCACTCCCTGCATCCCCATCCTCACTCCCTGCATCCCTGTCCCTCCTCGTCCTCTGTCCCTGTGTCCCTCTGCTCCCTTCCCGCATCCCTGTTCCTGTCCCATCCCTTCCCTTATCCTCCATTCCTTCATCCCTGCACTCCCTGTCCTTGTCTCCATCCCTCTCTCCATCCCGTCTCCAATCCCATCCCTTCCCTCATCCTCCCTCCCTGCATCCCTCCGGTCCCTGTCCCTCCTTCTCCTTGCTCCCTGCATCCCTTCCTGCATCCCTGTCCTCTGTCCCTGCATCCCTGCAGTCCTTTCCTGTGTCCCGTCCCATCCCATCCCATCCCATCCCATCCCATCCCATCCCATCCCATCCCATCCCATCCCATCCCATCCCTCCTCCTCTGTCCCTTCATCCCTGTGGTCTCTGCATCCCTCCGGTCCCTCTCTCTGCACTCCCATCCCTCATCCTCCCTCCCTGCATCCCCATCCCTTCCCTTGTCCTCCGTTCCTTCATCCCTGCTGTCCCCACATCCCTACGGTCCCTCTCCTTATCTCCATCCCCTCTCTAATGCCATCCTTTCCCTCATCCTCCATCCCTCCATCCCTTAACCCCTCATCCCTCCATCCCTTCATCCCTCCATCCCTCCATCCCTTCATCCCTCCATCCCTTCATCTCTCCATCCCTCCATCCCTCCATCCCTTAACCCCTCATCCCTCCGTCCCTTCATTCCTTCAACTCTCCATCCCTCCATCCCTCCATCCATCCCTTCATCCCTTAACCCTTCATCCCTCCATCCCTTCATCTCTCCATCCCTTCATCTCTCCATCCCTCCATCCCTTCATTCCTCCATCCCTTCATCCCTCCATCCCTTCATCCCTCCACCCCTCCATCCCTCCATCCCTTAACCCCCCATCCCTCCATCCCTCCATCCCTTCATCCCTTAACCCTTCATCTCTCCATCCCTCCATCCCTTCATCCCTTCATTCCTCCATCCCTTCATCTCTCCATCTCTCCATCCCTCCATCCCTTCATCCCTTCATTCCTCCATCCCTTCATCTCTCCATCTCTCCATCCCTCCATCCCTTCATCCCTTCATTCCTCCATCCCTTCATCTCTCCATCCCTTCATCTCTCCATCCCTCCATCCCTTCATCCCTTCATTCCTCCATCCCTTCATCTCTCCATCCCTTCATCTCTCCATCCCTCCATCCCTTCATCCCTTCATTCCTCCATCCCTTCATCTCTCCATCCCTTCATCTCTCCATCCCTCCATCCCTTCATTCCTCCATCCCTTCATCCCTCCATCCCTTCATCCCTCCACCCCTCCATCCCTTCATCCCTTAACCCTTCATCCCTCCATCCCTCCATCCCTCCATCCCTCCATCCCTCCATCCCTCCATCCCTTCATCCCTCCATCCCTTAACCCCTCATCCTTCCGTCCCTTCATCCCTTCAACTCTCCATCCCTCCACCCCTCCATCCCTCCATCCCTTAACCCTTCATCCCTCCATCACTCCATCCCTCCATCCCTTCATCTCTCCATCCCTCCACCCCTCCATCCCTTCATCTCTCCATCCCTCCATCCCTTAACCCCTCATCCCTTCATCCCTTCATCCCTTCATCTCTCCATCCCTTCATCCCTCCATCCCTCCATCCCCTCATCCCTCCATCCCTCCATCCCTTAACCCCTCATCCCTCCGTCCCTTCATTCCTTCAACTCTCCATCCCTTCATCCCTTAACCCTTCATCCCTCCATCCCCTCCATCCCTTCATCCCTTCATCCCTCCATCCCTTCATCTCTCCATCCCTCCATCCCTTAACCCTTCATCCCTCCATCCCTCCATCCCTCCATCCCTTTATCCCTCCATCCCTCCATCCCTCCATCCCTTAACCCCTCATCCCTCCGCCCCTCCACCCCCTCCCTCCCCTCATTCCCGGTCATTCCCGACTCCGTCCCCGCATTCCCTTCCCTCATCCCTCGTCCCCTCTCAAGGTCAGCGCCGGTTCGGCCGCGTTGCGGTTCCTCTCCCGGTTACGCAACCGCTTCCGCAGTCGCTGCCGCACCGAAGGGGGACACCACCGTCTCCCTACGGTTCCCACACACAAAGGGCTCCGTTACGGATCCGCTTCGGATCCGTTCGGATCCGTTACGGCTCCGTTCGGATCCGTTTTGGCACCGTTTCGCTCCAATTCCGCTCCTATTTGGTTCTACTCAACTCCTTTTAACCCCAATCGGGTTCTGTTCGGCTCCGATTCCGTTCTGCTCCGTTCTATCCCCCCTTAATTCCCTTCTAAACCGCTTCTACCTCATCCCGATTCGGTTCTACTCAATCCCAGTTCGGTTCCGATCGATTTTCTTGGCTCTACTCAGACCCAATTCGGTTCTACTCAGTTCCATTCGGTTCTTTTTGGCTCTGCTCAGACCCAATTCGGTTCTATTCGGTTCTGCTCAGTTCTATTCGGTTCTACTCAGTCCCAATTCGGTTCTATTTGGTCCTATTCAGCCCCAATTTCGTTCTATTCAGCCCCAATTTGGTTCTATTCGGTTCTATTCAGCCCCAATTCGGTTCTATTTGGTTCTGCTCAGCCCCAATTTGGTTCTATTCAGTTCTATTCAGTTCTGCTCAGTCCCAATTTGGTTCTATTTGGTCCTATTCAGCCCCAATTCGGTTCTATTCGGTTCTGCTCAGTCCCAATTTGGTTCTATTCAGTTCTATTCAGCCCCAATTCGGTTCTATTCAGTTCTATTCAGCCCCAATTCGGTTCTCTTCAGCCCCAATTCGGTTCTATTTGGTTCTATTCGGTTCTATTCAGCCCCAATTCCATTCTATTTGGTTCTATTCAGCCCCAATTCGGTTCTCTTCAGCCCCAATTCGGTTCTATTTGGTTCTATTCGGTTCTATTCAGCCCCAATTCTGTTCTATTTGGTTCTATTCATCCCCAATTCGGTTCTATTTGGTTCTGCTCAGCCCCAATTTGGTTCTATTCAGCCCCAATTTGGTTCTATTTGGTTCTATTCAGCCCCAATTCGGTTCTATTTGGTTCTGCTCAGCCCCAATTTGGTTCTATTCAGCCCCAATTCGGTTCTATTTGGTTCTATTCAGCCCCAATTCGGTTCTGTTTGGTTCTATTCGGTTCTATTCAGCCCCAATTCTGTTCTATTTGGTTCTATTCAGCCCCAATTCGGTTCTATTTGGTTCTGCTCAGCCCCAATTTGGTTCTATTCAGCCCCAATTTGGTTCTATTTGGTTCTATTCAGCCCCAATTCGGTTCTATTTGGTTCTACTCAGTCCCAATTCGGTTCTGTTTGGCCCTATTCAGCCCCAATTTGGATCTATTCAGTTCTATTCAGTTCTACTCAGTCCCAATTCGGTTCTATTTGGTTCTGCTCAGTCCCAATTCGGTTCTATTCGGTTCTGCTCAGTCCCAATTTGGTTCTATTCAGTTCTATTTAGCCCCAATTCTGTTCTGTTTGGTTCTATTCAGCCCAAATTTGGTTCTATTCAGCCCCAATTCTGTTCTGTTGGGTTCTATTCAGCCCCAATTCGGTTCTATTCAGCCCCAATTCGGTTCTATTTGGTTCTATTCAGCCCCAATTCTGTTCTATTTGGTTCTGCTCACCCCAATTCAGTTCTATTTGGTTCTATTCAGTCCCAGTTTAGTTCTATTCAGCCCCTATTCGGTTCTATTTGGTTCTGCTCAGCCCCAATTTGGTTCTCTTCAGCCCCAATTCGGTTCTACTCAGCCCCAATTCTGTTCTGTTGGGTTCTATTCAGCCCCAATTCGGTTCTATTCAGCCCCAATTCTGTTCTGTTGGGTTCTATTCAGCCCCAATTCGGTACTATTCAGCCCCAATTCGGTTCTATTTGGTTCTGCTCAGCCCCAATTCCGTTTTATTCAGCCCCAATTCTGTTCTATTTGGTTCTGCTCACCCCAATTCGGTTCTATTTGGTTCTATTCAGCCCCAGTTTAGTTCTATTCAGCCCCTATTCGGTTCTATTTGGTTCTGCTCAGCCCCAATTTGGTTCTCTTCAGCCCCAATTCGGTTCTATTCAGCCCCAATTCTGTTCTGTTGGGTTCTATTCAGCCCCAATTCGGTTCTATTCAGCCCCAATTCTGGTCTATTTGGTTCTACTCAGCCCCAATTCTGTTCTGCTCAGCCCCAATTCGGTCCTATTTGGTTCTATTCAGCCCCTATTCTGTTCCATTGGGTTCTGCTCAGCCCCAATTCGGTTCTACTCAGCCCCAATTCAGTTCTGCTCAGCCCCAATTTGGTCCTATTTGGTTCTATTCAGCCCCTATTCTGTTCTATTGGTTTCTGCTCAGCCCCAATTCGGTTCTACTCAGCCCCAATTCGGTTCTGCTCAGCCCCAATTCGGTTCTGCTCAGCCCCGATTGGGCTCTGTTCGGCTCTATTCAACTCTGCTCATCTCCGCTCGACTCTCCTCGGTTCTGCTCGGCCCCGGCGATCGCGGCGGGCGGCGCAGCGGAATGCGGTGGCCCCGATGTCCTTCTCCACCTCCATTCCAACCCCCCCCCCTTCCCCCCTTTTTCCTCCATCCGCTCCGATTCTTACCTTTATCGTGTAACCGGGATCCGAATTCCTCCCGTGTCCTTCCGTACGGAGCCTCGAGGCCGGTGGCAAAGTCATCGATCTTCACCTTCTTCACCAGGAAGGACCTGGGCATGGTTCCTCCCGTCCGGCCCCGCCGCCACAAAGGGGCTCCCCCCCACCCTTAGGGGGAGGGGGTAAAGGGAAAGGGAGAGGGAAGGGGAGGGGGGGGGTGTGGGTTTGGTTTAGAAAGGAAAGGAGGGGGTTAACAGAGCTTCAGGCTTTGTGCGGCGGGCGACGCCGTCCGACTCCGCTGCGGGGCCGCCGCCGTCTCCGCGAGGCCGCGCCCGGCGGCAACCGGAGAGCTGAGAGGCGGCGACCCCCCCCCGCGATGGGGCATCAGGCGGTAACGGGGAGGGGGTGGGGGGTCTTATGGTAAAAGGAAAAGGGGAGGGAGGGAAGGGAGGGAGGGGGGGTTTGTCCCGGTAATAAAGGGGGGGGGGGGCGGTGGGTTCGAGTGATGCGGAGGTTCAGCACCGCGGACAGAGGCGTTTCAGCACTGCGGAGAGAGGCGATTCAGCACCGAGGACAGAGGCGGTTCGGCGCCGCGGAAAGAGGCGATTCAGGACCGCGGACAGCGGCGGTTCAGCATCGAGGACAGAGGCGATTCAGCACAGAGGACAGAGGCGGTTCAGCACAGAGGACAGAGGCGATTCAGTACCGCGGAGAGGCATTTCAGCACCGCGGACAGCGGCGATTCAGCACAGAGGACAGAGGCGTTTCAGCACAGAGGACAGAAGCGTTTCAGCACTGCGGACAGAGGCGATTCAGCACCGCGGAGAGAGACGATTCAGCGCAGAGGACGGAGGCGATTCAGCACCGCGGAGAGGCGTTTCAGCACCGCGGACAGCGGCGCTTCTGCACTGCGGGCAGCGGCGTTTCAGCACTGCGGACAGCGGCGATTCAGCGCAGAGGACAGAGGCGCTTCAGCATCGAGGACAGCGGCGCTTCAGCATCGAGGACAGAGGCGCTTCAGCACCGCGGACAGAGGCGTTTCAGCACCGCGGACAGACGCGGTTCAGCACCGCGGACAGAGGCGGTTCAGCACCGCGGACAGCGGCCCCGGTAATGGCAATGGGAAGGGGAGGGAGGGGAGGAGGTGGAGAGGGCGCCGAGAGCGGCCCCGAAGGTCTGAGAGAGAAACCAACGGCGGCGCAGCTTTATAATGGGGGGGGGGGGGAGGGGGAGGAGCCCCCGGGGGGGCGGGGAAGGAGGGGGAGGGGAGAGGGGAGGGAGGGGGAGGGGAAGGAGGAGGAGAAGGACGTCTGTACGGGGGGGGTTAGGGCGCTATGGGGGTTTTGGGGTTCAAAATGTGGGAAACGGGGGCAGTTTGGGGGGTTATGGGTTCAAAATGTGGGGTACAGAGGGGGTTTGGGGGTCTATGGGGTGTTTTGGTGTTCAAATGTGGGGTTCAGAGGGGGTTTTGGGGATCTATGGGGGTTTTGGGGTTCAAAATGTGGGGTACAGAGGGGTTTTGGGGTTCTATGGGGGTTTTGGGGTTCAAAATGTGGGTACAGAGGGGGTTTTGGGGATCTATGGGAGTTTTGGGGTTCAAAATGTGGGGTACAGAGGGGGTTTGGGGGTTCAAATGTGGGGTACAGAGGGGGTTTGGGGGTTCTAATGGGGTTTTGGGGTTCAAAATGTGGGGTACAGAGGGGGTTTTGGGTTCTATGGGGTTTTGGGGTTCATAATGTGGGGTACAGAGGGGGTTTTGGGGTTCTAATGGAGTTTTGGGGTTCAAAACGTGGGGTACAGAGAGGGTTTTGGGGGTCTTTGGGTTTTGGGGTTCAAAATGTGGGGTACAGAGGGGGTTTTGGGGGTCTATGGGGGATTTCGGGTTCAAAATGTGGGGTACAGAGGGGGTTTTGGGGTCTATGTGGGTTTTGGGGTTCAAAATGTATCTCTCAGAAGGGTTTTGGGGTTCAAATGGGATTTTGGGGTTCAAAATGTGGGGTACAGAGGGGGTTTTGGGGTTCTAATGGGGTTTTGGGGTTCAAAATTTGGGGTACAGAGGGGGTTTTGGGGTTCTATGGGGGTTTGGGGGTTCAAAATGAGGGGTTCAGAGGTGGTTTTGGGGATCTATGGGGGTTTTGGGGTTCAAAATGTGGGGTACAGAGGGGGTTTTGGGGATCTATGGGGGTTTTGGGGTTCAAAATGTGGGGTACAGAGGGGGTTTTGGGGTTCAAAATGTGGGGTACAGTGGGGGTTTTGGGGTTCTATGGGGGTTTTGGGGTTCAAAATGTGAGGTACAGAGGGGGTTTTGGGGTTCTATGGGGGTTATGGGTTCAAAATGTGGGGTACAGAGGGGGTTTTGGGGTCTATGAGGGTTTTGGGGTTCAGAATGTGGGGTTCAGAGGGGGTTTTGGGGTTCTATGGGGGTTTTGGGGTTCAAAATGTGGGGTACAGAGGGGGTTTTGGGGGTCTATGGGGGTTTTGGGGTTCAAAATGTGGGGTACAGAAGGGGTTTTGGGGTTCTAATGTGGTTTTGGGGTTCAAAATGTGGGGTACAGAGCGGTTTTGGGGTTCTATGGGGCGTTTTGGGGTTCAAAATGTGGGGTACAGAGGGGGTTTTGGGGGTCTATGAGGTTTTTGGGGTTCAAAACGTGGGGTACAGAGGGGGTTTTGGGGGTCTATGGGGGTTTTGGGGTTCAAAATGTGGGGTACAGAGGCGGGTTTGGGGATCTATGGGGGTTTTGGGGTTCAAAATGTGGGGTTCAGTGTGGGGTTTGGGGGTCTATGGGGGTTATGGGTTCAAAATTTGGGGTACAGAGGGGGTTTTGGGGTTCTAATGGGGGTTTTGGGGTTCAAAATGTGGGGTACAGAGGGGGTTTTGGGGTTCTATGGGGTTTTGGGGTTCAAAATGTGGGGTACAGAGGGTTTTTGGGGTTCTATGAGGGTTTTGGGGTTCAAAATGTGGGGTACAGAGGGGGTTTTGGGGGTCTATGGGGGTTTTGGGGTTCAAAATGTGGGGTACAGAGGGGGTTTTGGGGTTCTATGGGGTTTTGGGGTTCAAAATGTGGGGTACAGAGGGGGTTTTGGGGTTCTATGGGGGTTATGGGTTCAAAATGTGGGGTACAGAGGGGGTTTTGGGGTCTATGAGGGTTTTGGGGTTCAGAATGTGGGGTTCAGAGGGGGTTTTGGGGTTCTATGGGGGTTTTGGGGTTCAAAATGTGGGGTACAGAGGGGGTTTTGGGGGTCTATGGGGGTTTTGGGGTTCAAAATGTGGGGTACAGAGGGGTTTTTGGGGTTCTATGGGGGTTTTGGGGTTCAAAATGTGAGGTACAGAGGGGGTTTTGGGGTTCTAATGGGGTTTTGGGGTTCAAAATGTGGGGTACAGAGGGGTTTTTGGGGGTCTATGGGGGTTTTGGGGTTCAAAATGTGGGGTACAGAGGGGGTTTTGGGGTTCTAATGGGGTTTTGGGGTTCAAAATGTGGGGTACAGAGGGGGTTTTGTGGTTCTATGGGGGTTATGGGTTCAAAATGTGGGGTACAGAGGGGGTTTTGGGGTCTATGAGGGTTTTGGGGTTCAGAATGTGGGGTTCAGAGGGGGTTTTGGGGTTCTATGGGGGTTTTGGGGTTCAAAATGTGGGGTACAGAGGGGGTTTTGGGGGTCTATGGGGGTTTTGGGGTTCAAAATGTGGGGTACAGAGGGGGTTTTGGGGTTCTAATGGGGTTTTGGGGTTCAAAATGTGGGGTACAGAGGGGTTTTTGGGGTTCTATGGGGGTTTTGGGGTTCAAAATGTGGGGTACAGAGGGGGTTTTGGGGTTCTAATGGGGTTTTGGGGTTCAAAATGTGGGGTACAGAGGGGTTTTTGGGGGTCTATGGGGGTTTTGGGGTTCAAAATGTGGGGTACAGAGGGGGTTTTGGGGGTCTAATGGGGTTTTGGGGTTCAAAATGTGGGGTACAGAGGGGGCTTTGGGGTCTATGGGGGTTTTGGGGTTCAAAATGTGGGGTTCAGAGAGGTTTTTTGGGGGTTCAAAAAGTTCTTTTGGGGTTCAAAATGTGGGGTTCAGAGAGGTTTTTTGGGGGTTCAAAAAGTTCTTTTGGGGTTCAAAGAGGTCCTTTTATGGTTCGAAGAGGTCTTTTTGGGGTTCAAAGAGGTCCTTTTGGGGTTCAGAGAGGTCTTTTTGGGATTCAAAGAGATCTTTTTGGGTTCACAGAGGTCCTTTTGGGGTTCAAAGAGGTCCTTTTGGGGTTCACAGAGGTCCTTTTGGGGCTCAGAGAGGTCTTTTGGGGTTCAAAGACGCCTTTTTGGGGTTCAAAGAAGTCCTTTTGGGGTTCAGAGAGGTTCTTTTGGGGTTCAGAGAGATCTTTTTGGGGTTCAAAGAGGTCTTTTTGGGGTTCAAAGAGGTCCTTTTGGGGGTTCAGAGGTCCTTTTGGGGTTCAAAGAGGTCCTTTTGGGGCTTAGAGAGGTCTTTTTGGGGTTCAAAGAGGTCCTTTTGGGGTTCAAAGAGCTCTTTTTGGGGTTCAGAGAGGTCCTTTTGGGGTTCAGTGAGGTCTTTTTGGGGGTTCAAAGAGGTCCTTTTGGGGTTCAAAGAGCCCTTTTTAGGGTTCAGAGAGTTCTTTTGGGGTTCAAAGAGGTCCTTTTGGGGATCCTCAGATTGTGCCCCATAAGTTCTGCCCCATAAGTTCTGCCCCACACATTCACCCTGAGGCTCTGCCCCATAAGTTCTGCCCCATAAGTTGTGCCCCACAAGTTCTGCCCCATAAGTTGCGCCCCATAAGTTGTGCCCCACACACTCTCTGCCCCATAACTTCTGCCCCACAAGTTCTGCCCCACAAGTTCTGCCCCACACACTCACCCTCAGGCTCTGCCCCATAAGTAGAGCCCCACAAGTTCTGCCCCACACATTCACCCTGAGGCTCTCTGCCCCATAAGTTCCGCCCCACACACTCACCTCGAGGCTCTGCCCCACAAGTTCTGCCCCATAAGTTCCACCCCACACATTCACCCTCAGGCTCTGCCCCACAAGTTCTGCCCCACACATTCACCCCGAGGCTCTGCCCCACAAGTTCTGCCCCATAAGTTGTGCCCCACAAGTTCTGCCCCATAAGTTCTGCCCCACACTCGCCCCACATCCCTCCCCACACCCTCCTCCCCTTTCCCCCCACGCCCCACATCTGCCCCACATCTGCCCCACAACTGCATCTTTATAGCAACAGAAACCAAACGGACAAAGTGTGGGTCGCTATGGGGCAGCCCCTATGCCCACAGGGGTCGCTATGGGTCACTATGGGGCAGCCCCTATGGCCACAGGGATCGCTATGGGTCACTGTGGGTCGCTGTGGGGCAGCCCCTATGGCCACAGGGGTCGCTATAGGTCGCTATGGGGCAGCCCCTATGGCCACAGGAGTGACCGTGGGTCGCTATGGGGCAGCCCCTATGGCCACAGAAGTCACCATGGGTCGCTGTGGGGCAGCCCCTATGGCCACAGGAGTCGCCGTGGGTCGCCGTGGGTCACCGTGGGGCAGCCCCTATGGCCACAGAAGTTGCCGTGGGTCACCATGGGTCACCGTGGGTCGCCGTGGGTCGCCGTGGGGCAGCCCCTATGGCCACAGGAGTGACTGTGGGTCGCTATGGGGCAGCCCCTATGGCCACAGGAGTCACCGTGGGTCGCTGTGGGGCAGCCCCTATGGCCACAGGAGTCGCCGTGGGTCGCCGTGGGTCACCGTGGGGCAGCCCTTATGGCCATAGAAGTCACCGTGGGTTGCTGTGGGTCGCTATGGGGCAGCCCCTATGGCCACAGGAGTTGCCATGTGTTGCTGTGGGTCACCGTGGGGCAGCCCCTATGGCCACAGGAGTCACCATGTGTTGCTGTGGGTCACCGTGGGGCAGCCCCTATGGCCACAGGAGTCTCTGTCGGTCTCCGTGGGTCGCTGTGGGGCACCGTGGGGCAGCCCCTTTGGCCACAGGGGTCGCTGTGGGTCACCGTAGGTCGCTGTGGGTCGCTATGGGGCAGCCCCTATGGCCACAGAAGTCACCGTGGGTCACCGTGTGTCGCCGTGTGTCGCCGTGGGTCGCCCCTACGCGCGCAGGTGGCGGTCGAGGACGTCGCCGTGGGGCAGAACCCCCCAGCGGGAGAGGAGCCGCAGCGCCGCTGACGTCAACCGCACCGAGAGGCGGTCCAGGCTGCGGCACCGCAAGAGCTTCGTCAGCGTCGGTAACGTCATCGTCATCGTCATTGTCATCGTCATCGTCATCAACGTCATCGATGTCATTATCAACATCGACATCGTCATCGTTAATGTCATTGTCAATGTCAACATCATCATCGTCGTCATCGTCATCATCACAATCATCATCGTCATCGTCAATGTCAACATCGTCATCGTTATCAACATCGTCATCGTCATCATCAACATCAGCATCAACAATGTCATCGTCAACGTCGTCATCAATGTCATTATCATCAACATTGTCATCAACATCATCACAATCACCATTGTCATTGTCAATATCAACAACATCATCGTTATCAACATCAACGTCCTCGTCCACATCATCATCTTCATCGTTATCAACATTGTCATTGTCATCATCATCATTGTCATTATCAACATCAACATTGTCATCATTAACGTCATCGTCAATGTCACCATCGTCATCAACATCATCACAATCATCATTGTCATCGTCAATATCAACATCATCGTCTTCAACATCAACAATGTCATTGTCAACATCATCATCGTCTTCTTCAATATCGTCATCATTAACATCAACATCGTCAACGTCATCATCAATGTCATCATCAATGTCGTTATCAACACTGACATCATCATTAATGTCATCGTCAATGTCAACATCATCATCGTTATCAACGTCGTCATCATCAACATCAGTGTCATCGTCAACATCATCATCAACATCAACGTCTTCTTCAATAGCATCGTCATCATTAACATCAACATCGTCAACATCGTCATCATCGATGTCATTATCAACATCGACATCGTCATCATTAACGTCATCGTCAACGTCAACATTGTCATCATCTCCATCGTCATCATCACAATCACCATTGTCATTGTCAATATCAACAACATCATTGTTATCAACATCAACGTCATCGTCCACATCATCATCTTCATCGTTATCGTTATCAACATTGTCATTGTCATCATCATCATTGTCATTATCAACATCGACATCGTCATCATTAACGTCATCATCAATGTCAACATCGTCATTGACATCAACACAATCATCATTGTCATCGTCAACATCGTCATCATTATCAACATCGTCATCGTTGTCATCATCAACATCAACAATGTCATTGTCAACCTCATCGTTGTCCTCTTCAATGTCATCAACATCAGCATCGTCATTGTCAACGCCAACATCGTCATCGTCATCAACATCATCATCATCAATATCGACATCATCGTCATCATCAATGTCATCATCAACATCGTTATCAACACTGACATCGTCATTAATGTCATCGTCAATGTCAACATCATCACCACCAACATTAACATCATCATCGTCATCAATGTCATCGTCAACATCAACATTGTCATCATCATCGTCAACATCATCGTCATTATCAACATTGACATCATCATCGTTAACGTCATCATCAACGTCAACATTGTCATCGTCAATGTCAACATCGTCATCGTCATCAACATCGTCATCGTCGTTGTCATCATCAACATCAGCATCAACAATGTCATCGTCAACCTCATCATCGTCCTCTTCAGTGCCATCAACATCAGCATCGTCAACATCGTCATCGTCAACATCGTCATCGTCATCAACATCATTGTCATCATCAACATTGTCAACATCGTCATCATCATCGTCATCAACATCATCACAATCATTGTCATCATCGACGTCATTGTCATCATCATTGTCAACGTCATCATTTATGTCATTATCAACATCGACATCGTCACAATCACCATTGTCATCATCAACATCACCGATGTCTTCTTCAATGTCATCATTGACATCAACATTAACATCAACATCATCGTCATCATCAACATCATCATCAATGTCATTATCAACATCGACATCGTCATCATTAACGTCATCGTCAACATTGTCATCATCGCCATCGTCAACATCATCATCATCACAATCGACATCATCTTCATCATTAATGTCATTGTCACCATCAACATTGTCAACATCGTCATCATCATCAACATCACAATCATCATTGTCATCGTTATCAACATCATCGTCATCAACATCAATAATGTCATCGTCAACATCATCATCAACATCAATAATGTCATTGTCAACATCATCATCAATGTCTTCTTCAATATCATCGTCATCATTAACATCAACATCGTCATCATCGTCATCATCAATGTCATTATCAACATCGACATCATCATCATTAACGTCATCGTCAACGTCAATATTGTCAACATCGTCATTGACATCATCACAATCACCATTGTCATCGTCAATGTCATCATCATCATCGTTATCATCAACAATGTCATCATCATCAACATCAACATCATCGTCAACATCATCATCAATGTCATTATCGACATCGTCATCATTAACGTCATTGTCAACGTCAACATAGTCAACATCAACACCGACATTAACATCGTCGTCATCATTAACGTCATTGTCAACATCAACATTGTCAACATCGTCGTCATCGTCATCATCACAATCACCATCGTCATCGTCAATATCAACATCATCGTCATCAATGTCATCATCAACGTCATTGTCAACATCATCATCAACATCAACGTCCTCTTCAATGTCACCAACATTAACATCGTCATTGTCAACATCATCATTAACATCATCGTCATCAACACCATCATTAATGTCATTATCAACATCGACATCGTCATCATTAATGTCATCGTCAACGTCAACATTGTCAACATCATCGACATCATCACAATCACCATCGTCATCGTCAATGTCAACATCATCGTCATCGTTATCAACGTCCTCTTCAATATCAACGTCACCATTGTCAACATCAACGTTGTCACAATATCACCGTCATCGTCAATGTCATCAATGTCATCATCGTCATCGTCAACATCATCATTGTCATCATCATCGCCCCATTGTCCCCTCCCCCATTATCCCCTCCCCATTGTCCCCTCCCCCATTGTCCCCTCCCCATTGTCCCTCCCCCATTGTCCCCTCCCCCATTGTCCCCTCCCCATTATCCCCTCCCCCATTGTCCCCTCCCCCATTGTCCCCTCCCCCATTGTCCCCTCTCCCATTGTCCCTCCCCCATTGTCCCCTCCCCCATTGTCCCCTCCCCATTGTCCCCTCCCCCACTGTCCCCTCCCCCATTGTCCCTCCCCCATTGTCCCCTCCCCCATTGTCCCCTCCCCATTGTCCCCTCCCCCACTGTCCCCTCCCCCACTGTCCCCTCCCCTCCCCCACTGTCCCCTCCCCCATTGTCCCTCCCCCATTGTCCCCTCCCCATTGTCCCCTCCCCCATTATCCCCTCCCCCACTGTCCCCTCCCCATTATCCCCTCCCCCATTGTCCCCTCCCCCACTGTCCCCTCCCCATTATCCCCTCCCCCATTATCCTCTCCCCCACTGTCCCCTCCCCACTGTCCCCTCCCCCACTGTCCCCTCCCCTCCCCACTGTCCCCTCCCCACTGTCCCCTCCCCTCCCCACTGTCCCCTCCCCCTCACCTGAGGGCCACCTCGAAGCGAAGGCTCTCCCAGGTGGCTCTGAGCCACCGCCCGAAGGCGCCACCGCCGCCACCGCTGCCGCGTCCCCAACTGCGCACTGCGCTGAGGGACACAGGGGGGACACCGGGGGTGACCGACGGGGGGGGACCACGGGGAGGGGTCTTCTCCTCCCCCACCCCAACGACAGCCGTCCCAACACCCACCGCAAAGCACCGCCCGTGTCCATCATCTCCACCTCCATCATCTCCACCTCCATCATCTCCATCTCCAACATCTCCATCTCCATCATCTCCGACACAACTCCATCTCCACCTCCATCTCCACCTCCATCTCCACCTCCATCTCCACCTCCACCTCCACCTCCATCTCCGTCATCTGCATCTCAACCCAACTCAATCCAACTCAATCCCATCTCCATCTCCACCTCCATCATCTCCATCTCCATCATCTGCATCTCAACCCAACTCAACCAACTCAATCCCATCTCCACCTCCATCTCCACCTCCACCTCCATCTCCACCTCTATCATCTCCATCTCCATCAACTCAACCCAACCCAACTCAACTCAATCCAACTCAACCCAATCCCACCTCCACCTCCATCTCCACCTCCATCTCCATCTCCATCATCTCCATCATCTGCATCTCAACCCAACTCAACTCAACCCAACTCAATCCCATCTCCATCTCCATCTCCACCTCCATCTCCATCTCCACCTCCATCATCTCCATCATCTGCATCTCAACTCAACCCAACCCAACTCAACTCAACTCAATCCCATCTCCACCTCCATCTCCACCTCCACTCCAACTCAACTCAACCCAACTCAACCCAACTCAATCCCATCTCCACCTCCATCTCCACCTCCATCTCCATCTCCATCATCTCCACCTCCATCATCTCCATCTCCATCAACCCAACCCAACTCAACCCAATCCCACCTCCACCTCCATCTCTATCTCCACCTCCATCTCCATCTCTATCTCCACCTCCATCATCTCCACCTCCACTCCATCTCAACCCAACTCAACCAACTCAACTCAATCCAAATCAACCCAACCCAATCCCATCTCCACCTCCACCTCCATCTCCATCTCTATCATCTGCATCTCAACCCAACTCAACTCAACCAACTCAACCCAATCCCATCTCTATCTCCACCTCTCTCCATCTCCATCTCCACCTCCATCATCTCCATCTCAACCCAACGCAACTCAACTCAACCCAATCCCATCTCCACCTCCACCTCTACCTCCACCATCTCCACCTCCATCTCCACCTCCATCTCAACCCAACCCAACCCAACTCAACTCAATCCCATCTCCACCTCCACCTCCATCTCCACCTCCATCTCCACCTCCATCAACTCCATCTCCATCATCTCAACCCAACCCAACCCAACTCAACTCAACCCAATCCCATCTCCATCTCCACCTCCATCTCCATCATCTCCATCTCCATTTCCATCATCTCCATCTCCATCATCTCCATCTGAACCCAACTCAACTCAACTCAACCCAACTCAACCAACTCAACTCAATCCCATCTCCATCTCCATCTCCATAATCTCCATCTCCATCATTTCCATCATCTCCATCTCAACTCAACTCAACCCAATCCCATCTCCACCTCCATCTCCATCATCTCCATCTCCATCATTCCCATCTCAACCCAACTCAACTCAACCCAACTCAACTCAACCCAATCCCACCTCCATCTCCACCTCCACCTCCATCTCCATCTCCACTCCAACTCAACCCAACCCAATCCCATCTCCATCTCCACCTCCATCATCTCCACCTCCATCATCTCCATCTCAACCCAACGCAACTCAACTCAACCCAATCCCACCTCCATCTCCACCTCCACCTCCACCTCCATCATCTCCATCTCAACCCAACTCAACCCAATCCCACCTCCACCTCCATCTCCACCTCCATCTCCACCTCCATCTCCATCTCCATCTCCACCTCCACCATCTCCATCTCCATCATCTCAATCTCATCTCCATCTCCATCTCCACCTCCATCCCCATCTCCATCAACTCAACTCAACGAACCCAACTCAACTCAACGAAGTCAATCCCATCTCCACCTCCACCTCCACCTCCATCTCTACCTCCATCTCCATCTCCACCTCCATCTCCACCTTCATCATCTCCATCTCCATCATCTCCATCTCAACTCAACCCAATCCCATCTCCATCTCCATCACCTCAATCTCATCTCCATCTCCATCTCCATCTCCACCTCCATCATCTCCATCAACTCAACCCAACTCAACCCAATCCCACCTCCATCTCCATCTCCATCTCCACCTCCATCTCCACCATCTCCATCTCCATCATCTCCATCTCAACCCAACCCAACTCAACTCAACCCAATCCCACCTCCACCTCCACCTCCACCACCTCCACCTCCACCTCCCCCCCCGTCCCGTCCCCCCGTGTCCCCCCCCGCACCTCCTGGCCATGAGGCCGTAGCGGTCGACGGGGGCTCCGAGGGCGGCGTGGACGCTGCGGACGGTGTTGATGTTGCGGCAGACGAGGAGGAGCGGCGTCGGCAGCGCCCGCAGCACCGCCGCCACCGCCGCGAAGCGCCGCCGCGCCATCGCCCGCATGTAGGAGCGCTCCTCCCGCGACAGCGCGTCCGACAGCGCCCCCGCGCCCCACAGCGGCCGCTGCAGCAGCATCTCGCACAGCAACAGCGGCTCTGCGCAGGGGGGGGAGAAATAGGGGACGGACACGCGTCAAATCATGGCGGGGAGAAAGGGGGAGGGTACCTGAAACCGGGGGGACTTGAAATGAAGGGGGACCTGAAATCAGGGAGGGACCTGAAATCAGGGGGGAAAGAATCGGGGGGGACCTGAAATGAAGGGGGACCTGAAATCAGAGGGGGGTGAAATCAGGGGGACTATAAAATCAGGGGTACCTGAAATCAGGGGGGACATGGAATCAGTGGGACCTGAAATCAGGGGGACTAAAATCAGAAGGACTTGAAATGAAGGGGGACCTGAAATCAAGGGGGAACCTGAAATCAGGGGGACTAAAATCAGGGGGGACTTGAAATGAAGGGGAACCTGAAATCAGGGGGACTTGAAATGAAGGGGGACCTGAAATCAGGGGGGGACCTGAAATCAGGGGGGAAAGAATCAGGGGGGGACCTGAAATGAAGGGGAACCTGAAATGAGGGGGAACCTGAAATGAGGGGGAACCTGAAATCAGGTGGGGGAAAAGGAGGGGGGAACAGAAATCAGGGGGGACCTGAAATTAGAGGGGACCTGAAATGAGGGGGACCTGAAGTGAGGGGGAGAGAATCAGGGGGGACCTGAAATGAGGGGGGACCTGAAATCAGGGGGACTATAAAATCAGGGGGACCTGAAATCAGGGGGATTATAAAATCTGGGGGACCTGAAATCAGGGGGGACCTGGAATCAGGGGGACCTGGAATGAGGGGGGACCTGAAATCAGTGGGACCTGAAATCAGGGGTACTATAAAATCAGGGGGACCTGAAATCAGAGGGATCTGGAATCAGGGGGGACCTGAAATGAGGGGAGAGAATCAGGGGGGACCTGAAATGAGGGGGGACCTGAAATCAGGGGGACTTGAAATGAAGGGGGACCTGAAATGAGAGGGAACCTGAAATCAGAGGGACCTGAAATCAGGGGGAACCTGAAATGAGGGGGAGAGAATCAGGGGGGGACCTGAAATCAGGGGGAACCTGAAATCAGGGGCGAAAGAATCAGGGGGGGACCTGAAATGAAGGGGAACCTGAAATCAGGGGGGGGTAAAATCGGGGGACTTGAAATCAGGGGGAACCTGAAATGAGGGGGAGAAAATCAGGGGGGACCTGAAATCAGGGGGGATCTGAAATCAGGTGGGGGAAAAGGTCGGGGGAACAGAAATCAGGGGGGACCTGAAATCAGAGGGGAGTAAAATCAGGGGGACCTGAAATCAGGGGGGAAAGAATCGGGGGGGGGACCTGAAATGAGGGGGAGAGAATCAGGGGGGACCTGAAATCAGGGGGACTTGAAATGAAGGGGAACCTGAAATCAGGGGGGAAAGAATCACGGGTGGACCTGAAATCAGGGGGAACCTGAAATCAGGGGGACTTGAAATGAAGGGGGACCTGAAATCAGGGGGGACCTGAAATCAGAGGGGAAAGAATCAGGGGGGGACCTGAAATCAGGGGGACTTGAAATGAAGGGGGACCTGAAATGAGAGGGAACCTAAAATGAGGGGGAGAGAATCAGGGAGGACCTGAAATCAGGGGGGACTTGAAATGAAGGGGGACCTGAAATGAGGGGGGACCTGAAATCAGGGGGGAAAGAATCAGGGGGGGGACCTGAAATCAGTGGGAACCTGAAATCAGGGGGACTTGAAATGAAGGGGGACTAAAATCAGGGGGACCTGAAATTGAGGGGGAGCCTGAAATGAGGGGGACTAAAATCAGGGGGGACCTGAAATGAGGGGGACCTGGAATCAGTGGGACCTGAAATCAGGGGGGACCTGAAATCAGGGGGACTTGAAATGAAGGGGGAACCTAAAATCAGGGGGGACCTGAAATCAGGGGGAACCTGAAATGAGGGGGAGAGAATCAGGGAGGACCTGAAATCAGAGGGGGACCTGAAATGAGGGGGAGAGAGTCGGGGGGGGACCTGAAATGAAGGGGAACCTGAAATCGGGGGGGGGGAAAAAGGGAGGAACAGAAATCAGGGGGACCTGAAATCAGGGGGGAAAAAGGAGGGGGGAACAGAAATCAGAGGGGGACCTGAAATCAGGGGGACCTGAAATGAGGGGGAGAGAATCAGGGGGGACCTGAAATCAGGGGGACTTGAAATGAAGGGGGACCTGAAATCAGGGGGGACCTGAAATCAGGGGGGAAAGAATCAGGGGGGGACCTGAAATCAGGGGGGAAGAATCAGGGGGGGACCTGAAATCAGGGGGGACCTGAAATCAGGGGGGAAAGAATTGGGGGGACCTGAAATCAGGGGGGAAAGAATCAGGGGGGGACCTGAAATCACGGGGAACCTGAAATCAGGGGGACTTGAAATGAAGGGGGACCTGAAATCAGGGGGACCTGAAATCAGGGGGGAAAGAATCAGGGGGGACCTGAAATCAGGGGGACTATAAAATTAGGGGGACCTGGAATCAGGGAGGAAAAAGGGAGGAATAGAAATCAGGGGGGGACCTGAAATCAGAGGGGAAAGAATCAGGGGGGACCTGAAATGAAAGGGAACCTGAAATCGGGGGGAACCTGAAATGAGGGGGAGAGAATCAGGGGGGACCTGTAGTGGAGGAGAACCTGAAATCAGGGGGGGAAAGGAGGGGTGAACAGAAATCAGGGGGGACCTGAAATGAGGGGGACCTGAAATTGGGGGGGACCTGAAATCAGGGAGGAAAAAAGGAGGAATAGAAATCAGGGGGGACCTGAAATCAAGGGGGAAAGAATCAGGGGGGACCTGAAATCAGGGGGGAAAAAGGAGGGGGGAACAGAAATCAGGGGGGACCTGAAATCAGGGGGGAACCTGAAATCAGGGGGACTAAAATCAGGGGGACTTGAAATGAAGGGGGACCTGAAATCAGTGGGGGACTAAAATCATGGGGGACCTGAAATCAGGGGAGACCTGAAATCAGGGGGGGAAAAGGAGGGGGGGAACAGAAATCAGGGGGAACCTGAAATCAGGGGGGAACCTGTAATCAGGGGGACTAAAATCAGGGGGGGACCTGAAATGAAGAGGAACCTGAAATCAGAGGGGACTGAAATCAGGGGGAACAGAAATGAGGGGGACCTGAAATCAGAGGGGGATAAAATCAGGGGGGGACCTGAAATCAGGGGGAACCGAAATCAGTGGGGCAAAATCAGGGGGGACTTGAAATCGGGAGGACTAAAATTAGGGGGACTTGAAATCAGGGGGGACCCAAAATCAGGGGGGACCAAAAAAGAGAGGGGGTAAAATCAGCGGGGACCTGAAATGAGGGGGGACCCAAAATGGGGGGGGGGGGGGGGAGAAGCAGGGGGGAACCTGAAATGAGGGGGGTCAAAATCAGGGGGGACCCCAAATCAGGGGGGACCCAAAATTCGGGGGGGCAAAATCAGGGGGAACCCAAAATCAGAGGACCCAGAAATTGAGGACCCCAAAATTAGGGGGACCCCAAAATCAGAGGGACCCCAAATGAGGGGGGAAACAAAATCAGAGGACCCAGAAATTGGGGAGCCCAAAATCAGGGAGACCCCAAAATTAGGGGGACCCCAAAATGAGGGGGACCTCAAAATGAGGGGGACCTTAAAATTAGGGGGACCCCAAAATGAGGGGGACCTCAAAATCAGAGGGACCCCAAATGAGGGGGGCAACAAAATCAGAGGACCCAGAAATTGGGGACCCCAAAATCGGGGGGACCCCAAATCAGGGGGACCCCAAAATTGGGGGTACCCCAAAATCAGGGGGACCCCAAAATGAGGGGGACCTCAAAATCTCGGGGGGGAAGGAGGGGACCGAAATAAGGGGGGGACCCCAAAAAGGGGGGGAACCTCAAGAGGAAGGGGACACCCCAAAAAGGGAGGGGAGACCCCAAAAGAGAGGGGGGACCCCAAAAAGGGAGGGGGGACCCCAAAAGACGGGGGGCAAAGAGGGAGGGGGACCCCAAAAGATGGGGGAGACCCCCAAAAGGGAGGGGACAAAGAGGGAGGGGGGGACCCCCAAAAGAGAGAGGGGACCCCAAAAGGGAGGGGGGGGGGGTAAAGAAGGAGGGGGGACCCCAAAAGGGAGGGGGGGACCCCCAAACACGAGGGGGGACCCCAAAAGAGGGGGAGCAAAAAGAGAGGGGGGACCCCAAGAGGGAGGGGGGGGCAAAGAGGGAAGGGGGAACCCCAAAAGAGAGAGGGGACCCCAAAAGGGAGGGGGGGGGTAAAGAAGGAGGGGGGGACCCCAAAAGGGAGGGGGGGGACCCCCAAACACGAGGGGGGGACCCCAAAAGAGGGGGAGCAAAAAGAGAGGGGGGACCCCAAGAGGGAGGGGGGGCAAAGAGGGAGGGGGGAACCCCAAAAGAGAGAGGGGACCCCAAAAGGGAGGGAGGGGTAAAGAAGGAGGGGGGACCCCCAAACACGAAGGAGGACCCCAAAAAGGGGAAGGGGAGGGGCAAAACGTGAGGAGGGACCCCAAAAAAGGAGAGGGGAAAGA
Organism: Cuculus canorus; assembly: GCF_017976375.1. Lineage (NCBI taxonomy): Eukaryota > Metazoa > Chordata > Aves > Cuculiformes > Cuculidae > Cuculus > Cuculus canorus. The sequence continues at coordinate 1,313,416 of NC_071402.1, forward strand.
GGGAGGGGGACCCTAAAAATGGAAGAGGGGGGGTGGGCACCTCTCTGCACCCCCATTTTCAGGCCCCCAAATTCCCCCCGTACCCCCATTTTGCCCCTGAACCCCCACTTCCAGCCCCCCATTTCCCCCCTGTACCCCCATTTCTCCCCCATTTCCCCCCCGTACCCCCACTTCCACCCCCCTATATCCCCCCCGTACCCCATTTCCCCCCTGTACCCCATTTCCCCCCCTGTACCCCCACTTCCACCCTCCTATATCCCCCCCGTACCCCATTTCCCCCCTGTACCCCATTTCCCCCCCGTACCCCCACTTCCACCCCCCTATATCCCCCCCGTACCCCATTTTCCCCCCATTTCCCCCCTGTACCCCCATTTCTCCCCGTGTACCCCCTTTTCTCCCATTTCCCCCCCCGTACCCCCATTTCTCCCCCAGTTCCCCCCTGTACCCCCATTTCTCCCCGTGTACCCCCTTTTCTCCCATTTCCCCCCCCGTACCCCCATTTCTCCCCCATTCCCCCCCTGTACCCCCATTTCTCCCCCATTTCCCCCCTGTACCCCCACTTCCAGCCCCCCATTTCCCCCCTGTACCCCACTTCCAGCCCCCCATTTCCCCCCCGTACCCCATTTCTCCCCCCATTTCCCCCCCTGTACCCCCACTTCCACCCCCCCATTTCCCCCCCTGTACCCCATTTCCCCCCTGTACCCCCACTTCCACCCCCCCATTTCCCCCCTGTACCCCATTTCCCCCCTGTACCCCCACTTCCACCCCCCCATTTCCCCCCCGTACCCCATTTCCCCCCTGTACCCCCACTTCCAGCCATTTCCCCCCTGTACCCCATTTCCCCCCCTGTACCCCCACTTCCACCCCCCCATTTCCCCCCCTGTACCCCTATTTCCCCCCCTGTACCCCCACTTCCACCCCCCCATTTCCCCCCCGTACCCCATTTCTCCCCCTGTACCCCCACTTCCACCCCCCCATTTCCCCCCGTACCACATTTCCCCCCTGTACCCCCACTTCCAGCCATTTCCCCCCGTACCCCATTTCTCCCCCCATTTCCCCCCCTGTACCCCATTTCCCCCCTGTACCCCCACTTCCACCCCCCCATTTCCCCCCTGTACCCCATTTCCCCCCTGTACCCCCACTTCCACCCCCCCATTTCCCCCCTGTACCCCATTTCCCCCCTGTACCCCCACTTCCACCCCCCCATTCCCCCCCGTACCCCATTTCCCCCCTGTACCCCCACTTCCACCCCCCCATTTCCCCCCGTACCCCATTTCCCCCCCTGTACCCCCACTTCCAGCCATTTCCCCCCCGTACCCCATTTCTCCCCCCATTCCCCCCTGTATCCCCTTTCTCCCTCCATTTCCCCCCTGAACCCCCACTTCCAGCCCCCCATTTCCCCCTGTACCCCCATTTCCCCCTGTACCCCCATTTCCCCCCTGTACCCCCACTTCCACCCCCCCATTTCCCCCCCTTTACCCCATTTCCCCCCCCGTACCCCCACTTCCACCTCCCCATGTCCCCCCGTACCCCATTTCCCCCCATACCCAATTTCTCCCCCCATTTCCCCCCTGTACCCCCATTTCTTCCCCCATTTCCACCCCTGTACCCCATTTCTCCCCCATTTCCCCCCTGTACCCCCACTTCCAGCCCCCCATTTCCCCCCTGTACCCCATTTCTCCCCCCATTTCCCCCCCTGTACCCCCACTTCCAGCCCTCCATTTCCCCCCTGTACCCCATTTCTCCCCCGGACCACCACTTCCAGCCCCCCATTTCCCCCCTGTACCCCCATTTCCCCCCTGTACCCCCATTTCTCCCCCATTTCCCCCCCGTACCCCATTTCTCCCCCCATTTCCCCCCTGCACCCCCACTTCCAGCCCCCCATTTCCCCCCCGTACCCCATTTCCCCCCCGTACCCCCACTTCCACCCCCCATTTCCCCCCCTGTACCCCATTTCCCCCCTGTACCCCCACTTCCACCCCCCCATTTCCCCCCCGTACCCCATTTCCCCCCCTGTACCCCATTTTTCCCCCATTTCCCCCCTGTACCCCCATTTCTCCCCCATTTCCCCCCTGTACCCCCACTTCCACCCCCCTATATCCCCCCCGTACCCCATTTTCCCCCCATTTCCCCCCTGTACCCCCACTTCCACCCCCCCACTTCCCCCCCGTACCCCATTTCTCCCCCATTTCCCCCCCTGTACCCCCACTTCCACCCTCCTATTTCCCCCCGTACCCCATTTCTCCCCCTATTTCCCCCTGTACCCCCACTTCCAGCCCCCCATTTCCCCCTGTACCCCATTCCCCCCCTGTACCCCATTTCTCCCCCCATTCCCCCCCGTACCCCCACTTCCAGCCCCCCATTTCCCCCCCGTACCCCCATTTCGCCCCTGTACCCCCACTTCCACCCCCCATTTCCCCCCTGTACCCCATTTCCCCCCCTGTACCCCCACTTCCACCCCCCATTTCCCCCCGTACCCCATTTCCCCCCTGTACCCCCACTTCCAGCTCCCCATTTCCCCCCCTGTACCCCATTTCTCCCCCCATTTCCCCCCTGTACCCCCACTTCCAGCTCCCCATTTCCCCCCCTGTACCCCATTTCTCCCCCCATTCCCCCCCTGTACCCCATTTCTCCCCCCATTTCCCCCCTGTACCCCCACTTCCACCTCCCCATGTCCCCCCGTACCCCATTTCCCCCCATACCCAATTTCTCCCCCCATTTCCCCCCTGTACCCCCATTTCTCCCCCCATTTCCACCCCTGTACCCCCACTTCCAGCCCCCTATTTTCCCCCCGTACCCCATTTCTCCCCCCATTTCCCCCCTGTACCCCATTTCCGCCCTGTACCCCCACTTCCAGCCCCCCATTTCCCCCCGTACCCCATTTACCCCCTGTAGCCCCTCTTCCAGCCCCCATTTCCCCCCCTGTACCCCCATTTCTCCCCCCTTTTCCCCCCTGTACCCCCACTTCCAGCCCCCCACTTCCCCCCACACTCCATTTCCCCCCCCGTACCCCCACTTCCACCCCCCCACTTCTCCCCCGTCCCCCATTTCCCCCCCTGTACCCCCACTTCCAGCCCCCCGTTTCCCCCCCTGTACCCCCTTTTCCCCCCCGTACCCCATTTCTCCCCCCATTTCCCCCCTGTACCCCCACTTCCAGCCCCCCATTTCCCCCCCTGTACCCCATTTCCCCCCTGTACCCCCACTTCCAGCCCCCCATTCCCCCCTTGTACCCCATTTCCCCCCCTGTACCCCCACTTCCAGCCCATTTCCCCCCTGTACCCCATTTCCCCCCTGTACCCCCACTTCCACCCCCCTATTTCCCCCCGTACCCCATTTCTCCTCCATTCCCCCTGTACCCCCATTTCTCCCCCCATTTCCCCCCTGTACCCCCACTTCCAGCCCCCCATTTCCCCCCGTACCCCCACTTCCACCCCCCCATTTCCCCCCTGTACCCCCACTTCCAGCCCCCCATTTCCCCCCGTACCCCCACTTCCACCCCCCCATTCCCCCCCTGTACCCCATTTCCCCCCTGTACCCCCACTTCCACCCCCCTACATCCCCCCCGTACCCCATTTCTCCCCCATTTCCCCCCTGTACCCCCACTTCCAGCCCCCCATTTCCCCCCATACCCCATTTCTCCCCCCATTTCCCCCCCTGTACCCCCACTTCCAGCCCCTCATTTCCCCCCCTGTACCCCATTTCCCCCCCCGTCCCCCCGTTTCTGACCGTGCACCCCGATTTGTCGGGCGCAGCTCCGGACGCCGCTCTCGTCGCGCAGTACCATCGCCCTCCAGAGGCGGCACAGCCACTCCCGGTCCCTGGGGAACCCCAACTTTTTGGGGGGACCCCCCCCACCCCGGCACCCCAAAATCCAACCCGGGAGCCCCAAATCCACCCCAAAATCCAACCTGGAACCCCCAAAATCCAACCTGGAACCCCAAAATCCAACCTGGAACCCCCAAATCCACCCCAAAATCCAACCTGGAACCCCAAAATCCAACCCGGGACCCCCAAATCCACCCCTACACCCCAAAATCCCCCCCTGGCACCCCAAAATCCACCCCTTACACCCCAAAATCCACTCCTACAGCCCAAAATCCACCCCTGGCACCCCAAAATCCCCCCTTACACCCAAAAATCCCCCCGCACCCCCAAAATCCCCTCCCTACACCCCAAAATCCACCCCTGCACCCCAAAATCCACCCCTTACACCCCAAAATCCACCCCTGCACCCCAAAATCCACCCCCAGCACCCCAAAATCCCCCCTTACACCCCAAAATCCACCCCCTGCACCCCCAAATCCACCCCTTACACCCCAAAATCCACCCCCTTACACCCCAAAATCCCCCCTGGCACCCCAAAATCCACCCCCTACACCCCAAAATCCCCCCCAAAACCCACCTTTAGACCCCAAATCCCCCCCTTACACCCCAAAATCCACTCCCTTACACCCCAAAATCCCCCCCTGGCACCCCAAAACTCACCCTTAGACCCCAAAATCCCCCCCAAACCCCACCTTTAGACCCCAAAATCCACCCCCTGCACCCCAAAATCCACCCCTACACCCCAAAATCCACCCCCCTACACCCCAAAATCCCCCCCCCGGCACCCCAAAATCCCCCCAAATCCACCCCAAAACCCACCCTTACACCCCCAAATCCCCCCCTTACACCCCCAAATCCAACCCCCTACACCCCAAAATCCACTCTGGCACCCCAAAATCCACCCCCGCACCCCAAAATCCAACCCCTACACCCCAAAATCCACCCCTTAGACCCCAAAATCCCCCCAAATCCCCCCCAAACCCCACCCTTAGACCCCAAAATCCCCCCCTTACACCCCAAAATCCACACCCCTACATCCCAAAATCCCCCCCTTACACCCAAAAATCCCCCCCGCACCCCCAAAATCCCCTCCCTACACCCCAAAATCCACCCCTGCACCCCAAAATCCACACCTGCACCCCAAAATCCACCCCTGCACCCCAAAATGCACACCCTGCACCCCAAAATCCACACCTGCACCCCAAAATCCACCCCCTGCACCCCCAAATCCACCCCTGCACCCCCAAATCCACCCTTACACCCCAAAATCCACCCCCTGCACCCCAAAATCCCCCCTTACACCCCAAAATCCACCCTTACACCCCAAAATCCACCCCCTGCACCCCAAAATCCCCCCCTTACACCCCAAAATCCACCCCCTACACCCCAAAATCCCCCCCAAAACCCACCTTTAGACCCCAAATCCCCCCCTTACACCCCAAAATCCACTCCCTTACACCCCAAAATCCCCCCCTGGCACCCCAAAACTCACCCTTAGACCCCAAAATCCCCCCCAAACCCCACCTTTAGACCCCAAAATCCACCCCCTGCACCCCAAAATTCCCCCCTACACCCCAAAATCCACCCCCCTACACCCCAAAATCCCCCCCCGCACCCCCAATATCCACCCCCTACACCCCAAAATCCCCCCCCGGCACCCCAAAATCCCCCAAAATCCACCCTAAAACCCACCCTTAGATCCCCAAATCCCCCCCTTACACCCCCAAATCCAACCCCCTACACCCCAAAATCCACCCTGGCACCCCAAAATCCACCCCCTGCACCCCAAAATCCCCCCCTTACACCCCAAAATCCACCCCCTACACCCCAAAATCCCCCCCAAAACCCACCTTTAGACCCCAAATCCCCCCCTTACACCCCAAAATCCACCCTGGCACCCCAAAATCCACCCCCGCACCCCAAAATCCAACCCCTACACCCCAAAACCCACCTTTAGACCCCAAAATCCCCCCCTTACACCCCAAAATCCACCCCCTTACATCCCAAAATCCCCCCCTACACCCCAAAATCCCCCCTGGCACCCCAAAATCCACCCCTTAGACCCCAAAATCCCTCCAAATCCCCCCCAAAACCCACCTTTAGACCCCCAAATCTCCCCCTTACACCCCCAAATCCCCCTTTACACCCCAAAATCCACCCCTACACCCCAAAATCCACCCCCTGCACCCCAAAATCCCCCCTGGCACCCCAAAATCCACCCCCTACACCCCAAAATCCACCCCTTATACCCCAAAATCCCCCAAAATCCCCCCAAAACCCCCCTTTAGACCCCCAAATCCCCCAAAATCCCCCCCAAAACCCACCTTTAGACCCCAAATCCCCCCCTTACACCCCAAAATCCCCCCTGGCACCCCAAAATCCACCCCTTACACCCCAAAATCCACCCCTACACCCCAAAATCCCCCCCTTAGACCCCAAAATCCCCCCAAATCCCCCCCAAACCCCACCTTTAGACCCCAAATCCCCCCCTTACACCCCGAAATCCACCCCTGGCACTCCAAAATCCACCCCTTACACCCAAAAATCCCCCCCTGGTACCCCAAAATCCACCCCCTGCACCCCAAAATCCACCCCTACACCCCAAAATCCCCCCCCGCACCCCCAAAATCCCCCCCTACTCCCCAAAATCCCCCCCTGGCACCCCAAAATCCACCCCTTAGACCCCAAAATCCACCCAAATCCCCCCCAAACCCCACCTTTAGACCCCAAAATCCACCCCCCAGCACCCCAAAATCCCCCCAAATCCCCCCCAAAACCCACCTTTAGACCCCAAAATCCCCCCCCTGCACCCCAAAACCCACCCCCTGCCCCCCAAAACCCCCCCTTATACCTTTGGCTGAGCTCCTCGTAGAGGCCGTGATCCAAGAGGATGAGTTCCGCTTTGCCGTCGGCGCCGCGACGCACCAGCACTTAAAGGACACCCCAATAATTTTAGGGGGGCTCCTCACCCCCCCCCCTTTTAATTTTGGGGGTCCCCCTCCCCCCCCCTTTGGATTTTGGGGGTCCCCCCCTGTACCGTTGCCGGGATGCGGATCCGCGTGGATGAAACCGGTGGAGAAGATTTGTTCGGCGAAGAGACGGATGAGCTTCGTGGCCGCCTGGGGGGACCCCAAAAAGCAACGTGGGGGGACCCCAAAATACACACGGGGGAAGGGGACCCCAAAATACACACGGGGGGACCCCAAAATACATACGGGGGACCCCAAAATACACATATGGAACCCAAAAGCCACATGGGAGACCCCGAAAGCCACATGGGAGAGCCCAAAATGCACATGGGGACCCCAATAACCAACGTGGGAACCCCAAAAGTCAATGTGGGAACCCCAAAATACAAGAGGGAACCCCAAAATACAACAAAGGGACCCCAAAAACCAACGTGGAGACCCTAAAATACAAGAGGGAACCCCAAAATATGACCCGGGACCCCAAAAGTTAACGTGGGAACCCCAAAAGCCACACGGGGGACCCCAAAATAAAACAGGGGGACCCCAAAACCCACACGGGGGACCCCAAAATACAACCAGGGACCCCAAAATGCAACAGGAGAACCCCAAAAGCCACATGGGGGAACCCCAAAATACAACAGGGGGACCCCAAAAGCCACACGGGGACCCCAAAATCCACATATGGAACCCAAAAGCCGCACAGGGAACCCCAAAAGCCACATGGGGGACCCCAAAATACAAGAGGGGACCCCAAAATATGACCGGGGGACCCCAATAATACACACGGGGGACCCCAAAAACCAACGTGGGGACCCCAAAATACAAGAGGGGACCCCAAAAGCCACATGGGAGACCCCAAAATACACACGGGGACCCCAATAACCAACGTGGGGATCCCAAAATACACACGGGGGACCCCGGAAACCAACGTGGGGACCCCAAAAGCCACATGGGAGAGCCCAAAATACACACAGGGACCCCAATAACCAACGTGGGAACCCCAAAAGTCAATGTGGGGACCCTAAAAGCCACATGGGGGACCCCAAAATACAATAGGGAACCCCAAAATATGACCGGGGGACCCCAATAATACACACGGGGGACCCCGAAAACCAACGTGGGGACCCCAAAAGCCACATGGGAGACCCCAAAATACACACGGGGACCCCAATAACCAACGTGGGAACCCCAAAAGTCAACGTGGGGACCCCAAAATACAAGAGGGGACCCCAAAATACAACAGGGGGACCCCAAAAGCCACATGGGAGACCCCAAAATACACATGGGGACCCCAATAAACAACGTGGGAACCCCAATAACCACCGTGGAAACCCCAAAAGCCACATGGGAGACCCTGAAATACAACCGGGGACCCCCAAAATGCAACCGGGAACCCCAAAAGCCACACGAGGGACTCCAAAATACAACATGGGGACCCCAAAACCAACGTGGGGACCCCCCAAAATACAACAGGGGGACCCCAAAAGCCACACGGGGGACCCCAAAATACACATATGGAACCCAAAAGCCACATGGGAGAGCCCAAAATACACACGGGGACCCCAATAACCAACGTGGGAACCCCAAAAGTCAACGTGGGAACCCCAAAATACAAGAGGGGACCCCAAAAGCCACACGGGGGACCCCAAAATACCACCGGGGACCCCAAAAAGCCACATGGGAGACCCCAAAATACACATGGGGACCCCAATAACCAACGTGGGAACCCCAAAAGTCAACGTGGGAACCCCAAAATACAACCGGGGAACCCAAAAGCCCCCCCAAACCCCCCTGGGACCCCTCTA
>NC_071402.1:1322214-1434914 GCF_017976375.1 Cuculus canorus
CTTGTCCCCATTTCCCCCCATTTCTCCCCCATTTCTCCCCATTTCTCCCCCATTTCCCCCCATTTCTCCCCCATTTCCCCCCATTTCCCCCCATTTCCCCCATTTCTCCCCCATTTCTCCCACATTTCCCCCCATTTCTCCCCCATTTCTCCCCATTTCCCCCATTTCTCCCCCATTTCCCCCCCATTTCTCCCCATTTCCCCCATTTCTCCCCCCATTTCTCCCCCATTTCTCCCACATTTCCCCCCATTTCTCCCCCATTTCTCCCCATTTCCCCCATTTCTCCCCCATTTCTCCCCATTTCTCCCCATTTCCCCCCATTTCTCCCCCATTTCTCCCCATTTCCCCCATTTCTCCCCCATTTCTCCCCATTTCCCCCCCATTTCTCCCCCATTTCTCCCCCATTTCCCCCATTTCCCCCCATTTCTCCCCATTTCCCCCCCATTTCTCCCCCATTTCTCCCCCATTTCTCCCCCATTTCTCCCCATTTCTCCCCATTTCCCCCCATTTCTCCCCATTTCTCCCCATTTTCTCCCCATTTCTCCCCATTTCCCCCCATTTCCCCCCCCATTTCCCCCCATTTTCTCCCCATTTCTCCCCCTTTCTCCCCATTTCCCCCATTTCTCCCCCATTTCTCCCCATTTCTCCCCATTTCTCCCCCATTTCTCCCCATTTCCCCCCATTTCCCCCATTTCCCCCATTTCTCCCCATTTCCCCCCATTTCTCCCCATTTCCCCCATTTCTCCCCATTTCTCCCCCATTTCTCCCCATTTCCCCCCATTTCTCCCCCATTTCTCCCCATTTCTCCCCCATTTCCCCCATTTCTCCCCCATTTCTCCCATTTCTCCCCCATTTCTCCCCATTTCTCCCCATTTCTCCCCCATTTCTCCCCCATTTCTCCCCATTTCTCCCCCATTCCCCCCATTTCCCCCCATTTCTCCCCCATTTCCCCCCATTTCTCCCCCATTTCCCCCCATTTCTCCCCCATTTCTCCCCATTTCCTCCTCATTTCCCCCATTTCTCCCCATTTCCCCCCATCTCCCCCCATTTCCTCCTCATTTCTCCCCATTTCCCCCCATTTCCTCCTCATTTCCCCCCATTTTCTCCCCATTTCCCCCCATTTCTCCCCCATTTCTCCCCATTTCTCCCCCATTTCCCCCATTTCTCCCCATTTCTCCCCCATTTCTCCCCATTTTCTCCCCCATTTCTCCCCCATTTCTCCCCCATTTCTCCCCCTTTTCCCCCCCTTTCTCCCCCATTTCCCCCCATTTCCCCCATTTCTCCCCCATTTCTCCCCATTTCCTCCTCATTTCCCCCATTTCTCCCCATTTCCCCCCATTTCCTCCTCATTTCTCCCCATTTCCCCCCATTTCCTCCTCATTTCCCCCCATTTTCTCCCCATTTCCCCCCATTTCCCCCCATTTCTCCCCCATTTCTCCCCCATTTCCCCCCATTTCTCCCCATTTCTCCCCATTTCCCCCCATTTCTCCCCCATTTCTCCCCCATTTCCCCCCATTTCCCCCCATTTCCCCCCCATTTCCCCCCATTTCCGCCCCATTTCCTCCCCGTTTCCGCTCACCTCGTGGCGGCCGCGGCTCAGGGCGCGGTCCTCGAGGCGCCGCAGGCTCCGGGGGTACTCGGGGGGCAGCAGATGGTCGAAGGCGCAGAGGCTCTGCCCCAGTTTGACGTAGAGCCCTCCGTTGCGCAGCGCCGCTCCCGTCAGGCGCTCGGCCGCCCGCACGTGGCACCGCGACATGGCCGACGCGAACCGCGGCGACTCCTGCGGGCCACCAACAGAGCCAATGGGCCACCAACAGAGCCAATGGGACACCAACAGAGCCAACTGGACACCGAGAGAGCCAATGGGCCACCAAGAAACCCAATGGGCCACCAACAGAGCCAATGGGCCACCGAGAGAGCCAACGGGCCACCAACAGAGCCAATGGACCACCAACAAACCAACAGGACACCAAGAGACCCAATGGGCCACCAAGAGACCCAATGGGACACCAAGAGACCCAATGGGACACCAAGAGAGCCAATGGGCCACCAAGAACCCAATGGGTCATCAAGAACCCAACTGGACACCAAAAACCCAATGGGACACCAAGAGAGCCAATGGGACACCGAGAGAGCCAATGGGCCACCAAGAACCCAATGGGCCACCAAGAACCCAATGGGCCACCAAGAGACCCAATGGGCCACCAACAAACCCAATGGGCCACCAAGAACCCAACGGGACACCAACAAACCAACCGGACACCAAGAACCCAATGGGCCACCAAGAAAACCAATGGGCCACCGAGAACCCAATGGGACACCAAGAGACCAATGGGCCACCAAGAGACCCAATGGGCCACCAAGAGACTCAATGGGCCACCAAGAGACCAATGGGACACCAAGAGACCAATGGGACACCAAGAGAGCCAATGGGACACCAAGAGACCAATGGGCCACCAAGAGAGCCAATGGGCCACCAAGAGACCAATGGGCCACCAAGAAACACAATGGGACACCAAGAGAGCCAATGGGCCACCAACAGATCCAATGGGCCACCAACAGAGCCAATGGGCCACCGAGAGAGCCAATGGGCCACCAAGAGAGCCAATGGGCCACCGAGACAGCCAATGGGCCACCAAGAACCCAATGGGACACCAAGAGACCCAATGGGCCACCAACAGAGCCAATGGGACACCAAGAGACCCAATGGGCCACCAAGAACCCAATGGGACACCAAGAGACACAATGGGACACCAAGAGACCCAACTGGACACCAGGAAACCAATGGGACACCAAGAGACCCAATGGGCCACCAAGAGACCAATGGGCCACCAAGAACCCAATGGGCCACCAAGAAACCCAATGGGCCACCAAGAGAGCCAATGGGTCATCAAGAACCCAACTGGACACCAAGAAACCCAATGGGCCACCAAGAAACCAATGGGCCACCAAGAGACCCAATGGGCCACCAAGAGACCCAATGGGCCACCAACAAACCCAACTGGACACCAACAAACTGAAAGGGCCACCAAGAATGCAATGGGCCACCAAGAATGCAATGGGCCACCACAAAACCCAACAGACCACCAAGAACCCAACTGGATGCCAAGAGACTCAATGGGCCACCAACAGACCCAACGGGCCATCAAGAACCCAACAGGACATCAACAGACCCAATGGGCCACCAAGAGAGCCAATGGGCCACCAAGAACCTTATGGGCCACCAAGAACTTTATGGGCCACCAAGAAACCCAATGGACCACCAAAAAACCAATGGGACACCAACAAACCCAATGGGACACCAACAGAGCCAATGGGACACCAACAGACACAATGGGCCACCAAGAGACCCAATGGGCCACCAAGAGACCAATGGGACACCAAGAGATCTAATAGGACACCAAGAGACCAATGGGACACCAAGAAGACAATGGGCCACCAAGAACTCAACGGGACACCAACAAACCCAATGGGCCACCGAGAGACCCAATGGGCCACCAAGAGACCAATGGGACACCAAGAACCCAATGGGCCACCAAGAACCCAACTGGACGCCAAGAACCCAATGGGCCACCGAGAAACCCAATGGGACACCAAGAGATCTAATGGGACACCAACAAACCCAATGGGCCACCAAAAACCCAATGGACCATCAAGAACCCAACTGGACACCAAGAGACCCAATGGGCCACCAAGAGACCCAATGGGCCACCAAGAACCCAACTGGATGCCAAGAACCCAACTGGATGCCAAGAACCCAAGTGGACGCCAAGAACCCAATGGGCCACCAAGAGACCAACTGGAAGCCAAAAGACTCAATGGGCCACCAACAAACCCAATGGGCCACCAAGAACCCAATGGGTCACCAAGAACCCAACTGGACACCAAGAGACCCAACTGGACGCCAAGAACCCAACGGGTCACCAAGAGACCCAATGGGCCACAAAAAGACCCAACGAGACATCAACAAACCCAACGGGACACCAACAAATGCAATGGGCCACCAAGAACCCAACTGGACACCAAGAAACCCAATGGGCCACCAAGAACCCAACTGGACACCAAGAGACCCAATGGGCCACCAAGAAACTTATGGGTCACCCAGAGACCCAATGCGCCACCAACAAACCCAACAGAACATCAAGAACTCAACTGGACGCCAACAGACCCAATGGGCCACCAAGAGACCCAATGGGCCACCAAGAACCCAGTGGGACACCAACAAACCCAACGGGACATCAACAAACCCAACGGGACACCAAGAGACCCAATGGGCCACCAACAGACCCAACAGGACATCAACAAACCCAACGGGACACCAAGAAACTTATGGGCCACCAAGAGACCCAATGGGCCACCAAGAAAGCTAACAGGACATCAACAAACCCAATGGGCCACCAACAAACCCAATGGGCCACTGAGAACCCAATGGGCCACCAAAAGACACAGTGGGCCATCGAGAACCCAACTGGACGCCAAGAGACCCAATGGACCACCAAGAGACCCAATGGGCCACTGAAAGACCCAATGGGCCACCAAGAACCCAACTGGATGCCAAGAGACCCAATGGGCCACCAACAGACCCAACGGGACATCAACAAAGCCAATGGGCCACCAAGAGACCCAATGGGCCACCAAGAACCCAACTGGATGCCAAGAGACCCATAGACCAGTGCTCCCAGTGCTCCCAGTGCCCCTCCCAGTGCTCCCAGTGCCCCTCCCAGTGCCCCTCCCAGTGCTCCCAGTTCCCCTCCCAGTGCTCCCAGTGCTCCCAGTCCCACCTTGGGCACTCCCAGTTCCCCTCCCAGTGCTCCCAGTGCTCCTCCCAGTTCCCCTCCCAGTGCTCCCAGTGCTCCCAGTTCCCTCCCAGTGCTCCCAGTTCCCCTCCCAGTTCCCTCCCAGTGCTCCCAGTTCCCTCCCAGTGCTCCCAGTTCCCTCCCAGTCCCACCTCGGGCACTCCCAGTTCCCTCCCAGTGCTCCCAGTTCCCTCCCAGTGCTCCCAGTTCCCCTCCCAGTGCTCCCAGTTCCCTCCCAGTCCCACCTCGGGCACTCCGCGCAGTTCCACGTTTTCCGTCCACCAATAATCGATGGAAATCCGCACTCCGACACCCACAGACCTGCGCCCAACACACCAGTACCGACCAGTGCCGACCAGTACCCCCCAGTACCGACCAGTGCCCCCCAGTGCCCCCCCAGTGCCCACCAGTGCCCCCCCAGTGCCCCCCCAGTTCTCCCAGTGCCCCCCAGTGCCCCCCAGTGCTCACCAGTTTCTCCCAGTGCTCCCAGTTCCACCAGTTCCCCCCAGTTCCCCCAGTGCCCATAGGGACCCATAGAGACCCCACAGGGACCCATAGGGACTCATAGAGACCCCATAGAGACCCCATAGAGACCCATAGAGACCCATAGAGACCCATAGAGAGACCCATAGAGAGACCCATAGAGAGACCCATAGAAACCCTATAGAGACCCCATAGAGACCCCATAGAGAGACCCATAGAGAGACCCATAGAGAGACCCCATAGAGAGACCCATAGAAACCCATAGGGACCCATAGAGACCCCATAGAGAGACCCATAGAGACCCATAGAAACCCCATAGAGACCCATAGAGACCCATAGAGAGACCCATAGAGAGACCCCATAGAGAGACCCCATAGAGAGACCCATAGAAACCCATAGGGACCCATAGAGACCCCATAGACAGACCCATAGAGACCCATAGAAACCCCATAGAGACCCATAGAGACGCATAGAGAGACCCATAGAGACCCATAGAGACCCCATAGAGAGACCCATAGAGACCCATAGAGACCCATAGAGAGACCCCATAGAGAGACCCCATAGAGAGACCCCATAGAGAGACCCATAGAGAGACCCCATAGAGAGACCCATAGAAACCCCATAGAGAGACCCATAGAGAGACCCATAGAGAGACCCATACAGACCCCATAGGGACCCCATAGAGAGACCCATAGGGACCCCACACAGACACCCACACAGTGCCCCATAGTAACCCACAGTGACCCATATAGACCCATAGAAACCTATAGAGCCCCATAGAGCCCCATAGAGACCCACAGCGCCCCACAGAGTGCCCCACAGCGACCCATAAAAACCCATAGACTCACAAAGCCCCACAGAGCCCAATAGAGTGCCCCATAGAGTGCCCCATAGCACCCCATAGAGACCCACAGAGCTCCACAGACTGCCCTATAGTGCCCCATAGAGCCCCACAGAGTGCTCGATAGTGCCCCATAGAGACCCGTAGAGACCCATAGAGACCCACAGAGTGCCTCATAGCGCCCCACAGTGCCCCATAGCGCCCCACAGCGCCCCACGCCGTACCTGGCGAAGCGCCCCACGCCGTCGAGGAGGAGCCGCAGGCGTCGGCGCTCGCGACGATCGACCCCAAAGTACCAGAGCGACCCACAGAGCCCCACGGCCGGCCCCACAGTCAGCCCCACGGCCAGCCCCACGGCCCCTGCGCCGCGCCTGCCGGGACACGGCAGGATACAGCGTGACCCACAGCGACCCATAGAGAGACGTAGAGACCCATAGAGAGACACAGAGAGACATAGAGAGACATAGAAAGACATAGCATAACCCATAGAGAACCATAGGAACTCCATAGAGAACCATAGAGTGACCCATAGAGACCCATAGAGACCCATAGAGAGACCCCATAGAAACTCCATAGAGACCCATACAGACCCATACGGACCCATAGAGACCCCATAGAGAGACCCATAGAGAGACCCATAGAGAGACCCATAGAGAGACCCATAGGGACCCATAGAAACCCATAGAGAACCATAGAAACTCCATAGAGATCCGTAGAGTGACCCATAGAGACCCATAGAGAGCCCATAGAGACCCATAGAGAGACCCATAGAGACCTATAGAGAGTCATAGAGACTCATAGAGTGACCCATAGAGTGACCCATAGAGTGACCCATAGGGACCCATAGAGTGACACATAGGGACCCCATAGGGACCCCATAGGGACCCCATAGAAAACCATTGAGATCCATAGAGACCCATAGAGACCCATAGAGTGACCCATAGGGACCCATAGAGACCCATAGAGACCCCATAGAGACCCATAGAGACCCATAGAGACCCATAGAGAGACCCCATAGAGTGACCCATCGAAAGACCCATAGAGACCCCATAGAGAGACCCCATAGAGAGACCCATAGAGTGACCCATAGGGACCCCATAGGGACCCCATAGAGTGACCCATAGGGACCCACAGAGACCCATAGAGACCCACAGAGACCCATAGAGAGACCCATAGAGACCCATAGAGAGACCCATAGAGAGACCCATAGAGACCCACAGAGACCCATAGAGAGACCCATAGAGACCCATAGAGAGACCCATAGAGAGACCCATAGAGAGACCCATAGAGACCCCATAGAGAGACCCATAGAGACCCCATAGGGACCCATAGAGACCCCATAGAGTGACCCATAGAGACCCATAGAGACCCATAGAGACCCCATAGAGAGACCCATAGAGAGACCCATAGAGACCCCATAGAGTGACCCATAGAGACCCCATAGAGACCCATAGAGAGACCCATAGAGAAACCCATAGAGAGACCCCATAGAGACCCATAGAGAGACCCATAGAGACCCATAGAGTGACCCATAGAGAGACCCATAGAGAGACCCCATAGAGACCCCATAGAGAGACCCCATAGAGACCCATAGAGAGACCCATAGAGAGACCCATAGAGACCCATAGAGAGACCCATAGAGAGACCCCATAGAGACCCCATAGAGAGACCCCATAGAGTGACCCATAGAGAGACCCATAGAGAGACCCATAGAGACCCATAGAGTGACCCATAGAGAGACCCATAGAAAGACCCCATAGAGACCCATAGAGACCCCATAGAGACCCATAGAGAGACCCATAGAGAGACCCATAGGGACCCATAGAGAGACCCCATAGAGAGACCCCATAGAGTGACCCATAGAGAGACCCATAGAGAGACCCATAGAGACCCATAGAGTGACCCATAGAGAGACC
Organism: Cuculus canorus; assembly: GCF_017976375.1. Taxonomy (NCBI): domain Eukaryota; kingdom Metazoa; phylum Chordata; class Aves; order Cuculiformes; family Cuculidae; genus Cuculus; species Cuculus canorus. Next base: position 1,330,251 of record NC_071402.1, read on the forward strand.
CCATAGAGACCCATAGAGTGACCCATAGAGAGACCCATAGAAAGACCCCATAGAGAGACCCCATAGAGAGACCCATAGAGAGACCCCATAGGGACCCATAGAGAGACCCATAGAGAGACCCATAGAGACCCCATAGAGACCCATAGAGACCCATAGAGAGACCCATAGAGACCCCATAGAGACCCACATCCCTCTCTGCCCCACATCTCACTTGGGGGTCGCGGAGCCGCCGTGGGGCCGAGTTGGGGGTCTCGACAGAGAGGGGAAGCGGCAGAGCACCACCTGTGGGGGGAGATGTGGGTCACGACCCCTCTGCCCCACATCCTGCCCCATAGATCCCTCCTCCACCCCATATTCTGCCCCATAGATCCCCCCAACCCCAATCTATGGGGCAGAGGGGTCACTTTGAGGTCCGGGGTGGGGGTTTTGGGGGGTCCTGGATTTGGGGGGGTCCCAGAGTTGGAGGTGGGGGGGTTGGGGGGGGGTCCTGGATTTGGGGGGGGGGGGGTTTAGGGGGTCTTTTGGGGGGGTTTGGGGGGGTTCTTGGATTTGGGGGGGGTTTTGGGGGGTCCTGGAGTTGGGGGGGGTGTTTAGGGGGTCTTTTGGGGAGGTTTGGGGGGGGGGGTCTTGGATTTGGGGGGGGGGGTTGGGGGGTCCTGGAGTTGGGGGGGTGTTTGGGGGGGGTCTTGGGGGGGGGTTTTGGGGGGGTCTTGGATTTGGGGGGGGTGTTTGGGGGTCCTGGAATTGGGGGGGGGGGGTTTGGGGTCTTGGAGGGCGGTCTCGGGGGGGGGTCTTGGATTTGGGGGGGGTTTGGGGGGTCCTGGAGTTGGGGGGGTGTTTGGGGGGGGCCTTGGGGGGGGGTTTTGGGGGGATCTTGGATTTGGGGGGGTGTTTGGGGGTCCTGGAATTCGGGGGGGGGATTTGGGGGGGCGTTTGGGGGGTCCTGGAGTTGGGGGGGGTCTTTGGGGGGGATCTTTGGGGGGGGTTGAGGGGTATTGGGGTGGGGGTTTGGGGGGGGCCTGGATTGGGGGGGTCTTGGATTTGGGGGGGTGTTTGGGGGTCCTGGAATTGGGGGGGGGGGATTTTGGGGTCTTGGAGGGGGGGAGGTGTCTTGGATTTGGGGGGGGGTTGAGGGGTCCTGGAGTTGGGGGCGTTCTGGAGTGGGGGGGGGGGGGTTGGGGGGTCGTGGTTTTGGGGGGGTGTTGAGGGGGTTTGGGGGGTATTGGGGTGGGGGTTTGGGGGGTCCTGGAGTTGGGGGGGTGGGAGTTGAGGGGTTTGGGAGCGGTTTTGGGGCGTCCTGGATTAGAGGGGGGGGGGGGTTGGGGGGGGTCCCGGAGTTGAGGAGGGGATTGGGGGGTTTTGGGGGGGTCTTGGGGGGGGGGTTTTGAGGGGTCCTGGACTTGGGGGGGGGGAGTAGAGGGGTTTGAGAGCAGTTTTGGGGGGTCCTGGATTAGAGGGGGCCGTGGAGTTGGGGGGGGTTTGGGGGGTCTTGGGGGGGGCGTTTGGGGGGGGTTGGGTGGGGGTCTTGGATTTGGGGGGGGGATTGGGGGGTCCTGGAGTTGGGGGGGGGTTGGGGGTTTTGGGGGGGGGTCTTTGGGGGGGTCTTGAGGGGGGTTGAGGAGTTTGGGAGCGGTTTTGGGGGGTCCTGGATTATAGGGGGAGTTGGGGGGGGGTCCTGGTTTTGGGGGGGGGTGTTTGGGGGGTCTTGGGGGGGGCGTTTGCGGGGGGGGGTGGGTCTTGGATTGGAGGGGGGGGTTTGGGGGGTCCTGGAGTTGGGGAGTAGTTTGGGGGGGGGTTGGGGGGTCCTGGAGTTGGGGGGGGGGTGTCTTTGGGGGGGTCCTGGATTTTGGGGGGGGGGGGTTGGGGGGGTTTTGGGGGGTCCCGGAAATGGAGGGGGTGGTTTTGGGGGGGGGGGGCGGTCCTGGGTTTGGAGGGGAGTTTTGGGGTGTCCTGGAGTTGGGGGGGTAGTTTGGGGGGGGGAGTCTAGAGTTGGGGGGGGGTTGGGGGAGTTTTGGGGGGTCCTGGAGTTGGGGAGGGAGGGGGTGGGGGGTTTGGGGGGGGCGTTTGGGCGGGGGGGGGGTCTTGGAGTTGGGGGGGGTTTTAGGGGGTCCTGGAGTTTGGGGGGTTGGGGGGTTTTGGGGGGGGTCTTGGGGGGGGGTTAGGGGGGGTCTTGGAGTTGGGGGGGGGGAGTTGAGGGGTTTGGGAGCGGTTTTGGGGGGTCCTGGATAAGAGTGGGGGGGGTTCTGGAGTGTGGGGGGATTTGGGGGGGTCGTGGTTTTGGGGGGGTGTTTAGGGGGGTCTTGGGGGGGTTTGGGGGGTCTTGGGGGGGGTCCTGGTTTTGGGGGGGGGCAGGGGGGGGTTCCAGAGTTGGAGGGGGGCGGGGTTTGGGGGGTTTTTGGGGGGGCCTTGAGGGAGGGTTTGGGGGGCCCTGGATTTGGGGGGGGGGGTTGGGGGGAGGTGGGACCTGGAGTGGGGGGGTCTTGGGGGGGGGTTCTGGAAGTGGGGGGGGGGGCTGGGGGGTTTTTGGGGGGTCCTGGAGTTGGGGGTGTGTTTGGGGGGGGTCTTGGGGGGGTTCGGGGGGGATTTGGGGGGGGGGGGCCTGGAGTGGGGGGGTCTTGAGGGGGTTTGGGGGGGGGTGTCCTGGTTTTGGGGGGTCCTGGAGTTGGGGGGGTGTTTTGGGGGGGGTCTTGGGGGCAGTTTTGAGGGGTCCTTCATTTGGGGGGGTTTTGGGGGGGGTCTTGGGGGAGGGTTTGGGGGGGGTCCTGGATTGGGGGGGGTCCTCGAGTTGAGGGGGAGGGGGTTTGGGGGGGTCATGGATTTGGGGGGGTGGGGGGGGGGGGTTTGGAGGGACTTTGGGGGGGTTAGGGGAGTGGTCGTGGATTTGGGGGGCTTTGGGGTCTTTAGGAGGGGTTCGAGGGGGTTTTTGGGGGGTTCGGGGGGGTTTTGGGGGGGGGGTTGTTGTCACCGTGCGCCGCAGCCCCATGGCGATCCCGCAGCGCCCGGGACAGACTTTTGGCCACGCCCCCTTCCCTCCCCATTGGCTAAAAGGCACGAAGACCACGCCCACTTCTCTCCCCATTGGCTCAAGCCACGCCCCCTTCTTATCTCTCATTGGTTAACACGCGCGGGACACTCCCGCCCCCTCTCCCCGCTCGAGCTTGGCCACGCCCCCTTTCACCTCATTGGCTGAAGCCACGCCCTTTTCTCTCCCCATTGGCTGAGACGCATGGGGCGCTCCCCCACCCCCGCGGTTGGCCACGCCCCCTTCACTCACCGTTTGTATGCCATAAAAGGGCAGAAGGGGTGGGGCTAGGTGTCCTTACCCCCTTGGCCACGCCCCCTTTCGTCTCCCATTGGATGAGACCCCTCGCCCTCTGCGCGGCCATTGGGTCCGTTGCCATATAAGGGCAGAGTGGGCGTGGCTAACAGCGGGGCCGCGGGAAAGGGAGGGGCCAAGATGGCGGCGCGCAGAGGGTGAGCGCGGGAAGAGCTGATGTGGGGCAGAGGGAGATGTGGGGCTGAGGGAGATGTGGGGCAGAGGGGGATGTGGGGCTGAGATGTGGGGCAGAGGGGGGATGTGGGGCAGAGGGGGGATGTGGGACTGAGATGTGGGGCAGAGGGGGATGTGGGGCTGAGATGTGGGGCGGAGGGGGATGTGGGGCTGAGGGAGATGTGGGGCTGAGGGGGATGTGGGGCAGAGGGGGGATGTGGGACTGAGATGTGGGGCAGAGGGAGATGTGGGGCAGAGGGGGATGTGGGGCTGAGATGTGGGGCGGAGGGGGATGTGGGGCTGAGATGTGGGGCGGAGGGGGATGTGGGGCGGAGGGGGATGTGGGGCTGAGATGTGGGGCGGAGGGGGATGTGGGGCGGAGGGGGATGTGGGGCTGAGATGTGGGGCTGAGGGGGATGTGGGGCTGAGATGTGGGGCTGAGGGGGATGTGGGGCAGAGGCGGATGTGGGACTGAGATGTGGGGCTGAGGGGGGATGTGGGGCGGAGTGGGATGTGGGGCTGAGATGGGCTGAGGGGAATGTGGGGCTGGGTGGTGTGGGTCTGACTTATGGGGCAGCGCTGTGGGTCCGGCTGTGCCCCCCAACCTCCCCTCTCTCCCACAGTCCCCCCACCGCGGGCTCTGCCCCACAACTGCACCCACGGCGTGACCCACAGCCAGACCCACAACCAGCCCGCGCCCCACAGCGTGCCCCACACCGTGCCCCACAGCTAGCTCCTGCCCCACAGCCAGACCCACAGCCTGCCCCACATTCTGCCCCACAGCACGCCCCACAACCAGCCCCTGCCCCACGGCATGCCCCACAGCCTGCCCCACAACCAGCCCCACAACGTGACCCACAGCCTGCCCCACAACCAGACCCACAGCCTGCCCCACATCCTGCCCCACAACCAGCCCGTGACCCACAGCGCACCCCACAACCAGCCCCTGCCCCACAACCAGACCCACAGCCTGCCCCACAGCGTGCCCCACGGTGTGACCCACAACCAGCCCCTGCCCCACAGCGTGCCCCACAGCTAGCTCCTGCCCCACAACCAGACCCACAGCGTGCCCCACAAGTGGTCCCACAGCCTGCCCCATGGTGTGCCCCACAGCCAGACCCACATCCTGCCCCACAACTGCACCCACAGTGCGCCCCACGGTGTGACCCACAGTGCACCCCACAACCAACTCCTGCCCTACAACCTGCCCCACAGCGTGCCCCACTTCCAGACCCACAGCCTGCCCCACAGCCTGCCCCACAACCAGCCTGTGTCCCACAGCGCGCCCCACAACCAGACCCATGGCATGCCCCACATCCTGCCCCACAACCAGCCCCTGCCCCACAGTGCACCCCACAACCAGCCCCTGCCCCACACCGTGCCCCACAACCAGCCTCTGCCCCACAACCTGCCCCACATCCTGCCCCACAACCAGCCCCTGCCCCACAGCGTGCCCCACAACGAGCCCCTGCCCCACAACCAGACCCACAGCCTGCCCCACATCCTGCCCCACAACCAGATCCACATCCTGCCCCACAACCAGACCCACGGCGTGCCCCACATCCTGCCCCACAACCAGACCCACAGCGTGCCCCACATCCTGCCCCACAGCCTGCCCCACAGCGTGCCCCATGGTGTGACCCACAACCAGCCCCTGCCCCACAGCGTGCCCCACAACGAGCTCCTGCCCCACAACCAGACCCACAGCCTGCCCCACATCCTGCCCCACAACCAGATCCACATCCTGCCCCACAACCAGACCCACAGCGTGCCCCACATCCTGCCCCACAGCGTGCCCCATGGTGTGACCCACAACCAGCCCCTGCCCCACAGCTAGCTCCTGCCCCACAACCAGACCCACAGCCTGCCCCACGGTGTGCCCCACAACCAGCCCCTGCCCCACAGCCAAACCCACATCCTGCCCCACAACCAGCCCCTGCCCCACATCCTGCCCCACAACCAGCTCCTGCCCCACACCGTACCCCACAACCAACCCCTGCCCCACACCGTGCCCCACAACCAGCCCCTGCCCCACAACCAGACCCACATCCTGCCCCACATCCTGCCCCACATCCTGCCCCCCACCGTGCCCCCCGGCGCGCCCCTCGCCGCCCCATAGCGCATCGCCCCCCCTCATCCCCCGCTGTGGGTCAGAGGCGCTCCCCCCCCCCTCCCCCCGCCCCACGGAAGCGCCGTCGCTGTGGGGCAGTGGGGGCCGAGGCCGCCGTGGGGCAGCGGAGCCTTTGGGGCGCCCGAGTGCCCCCCGAGGTGCTGGGCCGCATCTTCGGGGCAGCCGTGGGGCAGGAGGGGGCCGTGCCCTTCCTCTGCAGGTGGGGCTGCCCCACACTTGGGGGGCACAGAGCGGTTAGGGGGCTGCCCCACACTTGGGGGGCACGGGGGGGAAAAGGGGAGTCTGCCCCACACTTGGGGGTCTGCCCCACACTTGGGGGGCAGAGGGGGAATGGGGGTCTGCCCCACACTTGGGGGGCACAGAATGGATATGGGGCTGCCCCATACTTAGGGGGCAGAGGGGAAAATGGGAATCTGCCCCACACTTGGGGGGTAGGGGGTGGTTATGGGGCTGCCCCACACTTGGGGGGCACAGGGACGATGGGGGGCAGAGGGGGGAATGGGAGTCTGCCCCACACTTGTGGGGCAGAGGGGGAATGGGGGTCTACTCCACACTTGGGGGGCAGAGGGGAAACAGGAATCTGCCCCACACTTGGGGGTCTGCCCCATACTTAGGGGGCAGAGGGGGAATGGGGATCTGCCCCACACTTGGGGGTCTGCCCCACACTTGGGGGGCAGAGGGGGGAATGGGAGTGTGTCCCACACTTGGGGGGCAGAGGGGGAATGGGGGGCTGCCCCACACTTGGGGGGCAGGGGGGGAATGGGGGGCTGCCCCACACTTGGGGGGCACAGAATGGATATGGGGCTGCCCCACACTTGTGGGGCAAAGGGGGGGATGGGAGTCTGTCCCACACTTGGGGGGCAGAGGGGGAATGTGGGGCAGAGGGGGGGAATTGGGGTCTGACCCACACTTGGGGGGCAGAGGGGGAATGAGGGGCTGACCCACACTTGGGGGGCAGAGGAGTGAATGGGAATCTGCCCCACACTTGTGGGTCTGCCCCACACTTTGGGGGGCAGAGTGTGGTTATGGGGCTGCCCCACACTTGGGGGGCACAGGGGGGATATGGGGCTGCCCCACACTTGGGGGGCAGAGGGGGGAATGGGAATCTGCTCCACACTTGTGGGTCTGCCCCACACTTGGGGGGCAGAGGGGGAATGTGGGGCAGAGGGGGGAAATGGGAATCTGCCCCACACTTGGGGGGCAGGGGGGGAATGAGGGGCTGCCCCACACTTGTAGGTCTGCCCCACACTTGGGGGGCAGAGGGGGAATGGGGATCTGCCCCACACTTGGGGGTCTGCCCCACACTTAGGGGGCAGAGGGGGAAATGGGAATCTGCCCCACACTTGGGGGGCAGAGGGAGAATGGGGTTCTGCCCCACACTTGGGGGGCAGAGAGGGTGTTTGAGGCTCTGCCCCACACTTGGGGGTCGCTGTTTCCCCCCCCAGAGCCGCCCGGGTCTGTCGGCTGTGGCGCGCGGTGGCTTCTGCCCCACATCTATGGGGCAGAGTGTCACTTGGGGGTCGCAATGGGGCTCTCCCCACACCGAGACGGACGCGGAAGAACCTCCAATGGCTGCAACGGAGCAGGTGGGGGGGGCGCTATGGGGCTGCCCCATAGATCCCTCTGCCTCGCTATGGGGCTGCCCCATAGATCCCTCTGACTGCCTCGCTATGGGGCTGCCCCATAGATCCCTCTGCCTCGCTATGGGGCTGCCCCATAGATCCCTCTGACTGCCTCGCTATGGGGCTGCCCCATAGATCCCTCTGCCTCGCTATGGGGCTGCCCCATAGATCCCTCTGACTGCCTCGCTATGGGGCTGCCCCATAGATCCCTCTGAGTCGCTATGGGGCTGCCCCATAGATCCCTCTGAGTCGCTATGGGGCTGCCCCATAGATCCCCTCTGTTTCTCGCTATGGGGCTGCCCCATAGATCCCTCTGCCTCGCTATGGGGCTGCCCCATAGATCCCTCTGCCTCGCTGTGGGGCTGCCCCATAGATCCCTCTGCCTCGCTATGGGGCTGCCCCATAGATCTCCTCTCTCTCACTATGGGTCTGCCCCATAGATCCCTCTCTCTCACTATGGGGCTGCCCCATAGATCGCTCTCTCTCGCTATGGGGCTGCCCCATAGATCGCTCTCTCTCGCTATGGGGCTGCCCCATAGATCGCTCTCTCTCGCTATGGGGCTGCCCCATAGATCCCTCTGAGTCGCTATGGGGCTGCCCCATAGATCCCCTCTCGCTATGGGGCTGCCCCATAGATCCCTCTCTCTCGCTATGGGGCTGCCCCATAGATCCCTCTCTCTCGCTATGGGGCTGCCCCATAGATCCCTCTGCCTCGCTATGGGGCTGCCCCATAGATCCCTCTGAGTCGCTATGGGGCTGCCCCATAGATCCCTCTCTCTCGCTATGGGGCTGCCCCATAGATCCCTCTCTCTCGCTATGGGGCTGCCCCATAGATCCCTCTGAGTCGCTATGGGGCTGCCCCATAGATCCCCTCTCGCTATGGGGCTGCCCCATAGATCCCTCTCTCTCGCTATGGGGCTGCCCCATAGATCCCTCTCTCTCGCTATGGGGCTGCCCCATAGATCCCTCTGAGTCGCTATGGGGCTGCCCCATAGATCCCTCTCTCTCGCTATGGGGCTGCCCCATAGATCCCTCTCTCTCGCTATGGGGCTGCCCCATAGATCCCTCTGACTGCCTCGCTATGGGGCTGCCCCATAGATCCCTCTGTCTCGCTATGGGGCTGCCCCATAGATCCCTCTGCCTCGCTATGGGGCTGCCCCATAGATCCCTCTGCCTCACTATGGGGCTGCCCCATAGATCCCCTCTCTCTCGCTATGGGGCTGCCCCATAGATCCCTCTCACTCGCTATGGGGCTGCCCCATAGATCCCTCTCTCTCGCTATGGGGCTGCCCCATAGATCTCTGCCCCACACTTTGCAGTTTGCCGATGCTGAAGGACTTTGAGCTCTATGGGTGGAAGACCGACGTGGGCCCCGCGCTCGAGGTGTGGGGCTGCCCCACACTTGGGGGGCAGAGGGGTGGTTATGGGGCTGCCCCACACTTGGGGGGCAGAGGGGTGGTTGGGGGGCTGCCCCACACTTGGGGGGCAGAGGGTGGTTATGGGTCTGCCCCACACTTGGGGGGCAGAGGGGTGGTTATGGGGCTGCCCCACACTTGGGGGGCAGAGGGGTGGTTGGGGGGCTGCCCCACACTTGGGGGACAGAGGGTGGTTATGGGGCCGCCCCACACTTGGGGGGCACAGAGGTAAATGTGGGGCTGCCCCACACTTGGGGGGCAGAGGGGTGAATGTGGGGCTGCCCCACACTTGGGGGGCAGAGGAGTGGTTGGGGGGCTGCCCCACACTTGGGGGGCAGAGGGATTAATGTGGGGCTGCCCCACACTTGGGGGGCAGAGGGTGGTTATTGGGCTGCCCCACACTTGGGGGGCAGGGGGGTGGTTGGGGGGCTGCCCCACACTTGGGGGACAGAGGGGTGGTTATGGGGCTGCCCCACACTTGGGGGGCAGAGGGGTAAATGGGGGTCTGCCCCACACTTGGGGGGCAGAGGGGTGGTTGGGGTTCTGCCCCACACTTGGGGGGCAGAGGGGTTAATGGGGTTCTGCCCCACACTTGGGGGGCAGAGGGGTAAATGGGGTTCTGCCCCACACTTGGGGGGCAGAGGGGTCAATGGAGGGACCCCATTTGTGTCCCCCCCTATTTTGGGTCCCCCTCTTCCCTTCATGCCCCCATTTTGGTTCCCCCTTTGTTTTGGTTCCCCTCTTTTTGGGGTTCCCCTCTCCTTCATTTTGGTTCCCCCCTATTTTGGGTCCCCCCAATTCTGATTCCCCCCCTTAATGTGTCCCCTCCTGTTTTGGGTCCCCCCTATTCTCTTTCCCTCCCTGTTGGTTCCTCTCTATTTTGGGTCCCCCCTATTCTTATTCCCTCCCTTTTCTTTCCCCCCCTTTAATGCTCCCCCTGCAATTTTGGGTCCCCCCTTTTTGGGTCCCCCCAATTCTAATTCCCTCTCTGTTGGTTCCCCCCTTTAACAATTCCCCCGTTTTTGGTACCCCCTATTTTTGGGTCCTCTCTATTCTAATTCCCCCCCCCCCCGTTTCGGTTCCCCCCCCTTAATGTGTCCCCCCTGTTTTGGGTCCCCCTCTTCTAATTCCTTCTCTATTGGTTCCCCCCTGTTTAATGACCCCCTCGTTTTGGGTCCCTCCTATTTGGGTCCCCCCTATTCTAATTCCCCCCTGTTTTGGTTCCCCCCCCTTAATGTGTCCCCCCCGGTTTTGGGTCCCCCCTCTTTTGGGTCCCCCCTATTCTAATTCTCTCCCTGTTGGTTCCCCCCCTTTAACGATCCCCCCATTTTTGGTACCCCCTATTTTGGGTCCCCTCCTGTTTTGGGTCCCCCCATTCTAATTCCCTCTTCTTTTGTTCCCCCCCCTCCAATTTTGGGTTCCCCCTTATTTTGGGTCCCCCCTATTCTAATTCCCTCCCTTTGGGTTCCCCCAACTTTGGGTCCCCCCTCATTTTGGGTCCCCCCCCAATTCTAATTCCCTCCCTTTTGGTTCCCCCCCCTATTCTGGGTCCCTCCTCGTTTTGGGTCCCCCCAACTCTAATTCCCTCTCTGTTGGTTCCCCCCCTTTTAATGACCCCCCCGTTTTCAATACCCCCTTTTTTGGTTCGCCTCTATTTTGGGTCCCCCCCAATTCTAGTTCCCTCCCTTTTGGTTCCCCCCCAATTTTGGTTCCCCCCCTCATTTTGGATCTCCTCTATTCTAATTCCCCCCCCGTTTTGGTTCCCCCTCTTAATGCTTCCCCCCTCAATTTTGGGTGTCCCCTCATTTTGGGTCCCTTCCTATTTTTATTCCCTCCCTTTTGGTTCCCCCCTTAATGGTGCCCCCCCTTTTTTGGTTCCCCCCCTTCTAACTCCCCCCCATTTTGGTTCCCCCCCATTTTTGTTCCCCCCACTCTAGTGCCCCTCTCATTTTTGGTTCCCCCCCCATTTTGGTCCCCCCCCAAATCCCCTCTCATTTTGGTTCCCCCCCACTCAAACTCCCCCCTTCATTTTTGGTTCCCCCCCCCATTTTGGTTCCCCCCATGTTCGTTCCCCCCCCCATTTTGGTTCCCCCCCATTCTAACTCCCCCTCATTTTTGGTTCCTCCCTCATTTTGGTTCCCTCCTCATTTTGGTTCCCCCCTATTTTGGTTCCCCCCCTTTCTAACTCCCCCTCACTTTGGTTCCCCCCATTTTATTCCCCCCACTCTAACTCCGCTCTCATTTTGGTTCCCCCTCTATTTGGTTCCCCCCTCATTTTAGTTCCCCCCTCTCTAACTCCCCCCTCATTTTGGTTCCCCCCCCCCCATTTTGGTCCCCCCCCATTTTGGTTCCCCCTTTCTAACTCCCCTCTCATTTTGGTCCCCCCCCATTTTGGTTCCCCCTTTCTAACTCCCCTCTCATTTTGGTCCCCCCCCCCATTTTGGTTCCCCCCCATTTTAACTCCCCTCTCATTTTGGTCCCCCCCCATTTTGGTCCCCCCCCATTTTAACTCCCCTCTCATTTTGGTTCCACCCCCTCTAACTCCCCTCTCATTTTGGTTCCCCCCCATTTTGGTTCCCCCCCCATTTTGGTTCCCCCTCATTTTGGTCCTCCCTCATTTTGGTTCCCTCCCCCCATTTTGGTCCCCCCCATTTTGGTTCCCCCCTTTCTAACTCCTCTCTCATTTTGGTTCCCCCCCTTTTGGCGTCCCCCCCCGTTTTTGGGGGTGCGCAGGCGGTTTCCGGGGGGGTTTCTCTGCGGGCGCTGCGCCTCCGGGGCTGTGGGGGGGTCCCCGCGATGCCCTTCGTCCGTCTGCCCCTGCGCTGCCCACAGCTCCGCAGCCTCCACATCACCCACTGCCGGGTCAGACTGGGAGCACTGGGAGGCACTGGGAGGGGGACTGGGAGCACTGGGAGGGACTGGGAGGGGGACTGGGAGCACTGGGAGGGACTGGGGGGCATGGAGGGGCACTGGGAGGCATTGGGAGGGGTACTGGGAGCACTGGAAGGGAATGGGGGGGGACTGGGAGCACTGGGAGGGACTGGGAGCACTGGGAGGAGTACTGGGATGCATTGGGAGGGATGGAGGGGGACTGGGAGCACTGGGAAGGACTGGGAGAGATTGGGAGGGATGGGGGGGCACTGGGATGCATTTGGAGGGGTACTGGGGGGTACTGGGAGCACTGGAAGGGACTGGGGGGGGACTGGGAGCACTGGGAGGGACTGGGAGCACTGGGAGGGGTACTGGGATGCATTGGGAGGAGTACTGGGAGGGATGGAGGGGGACTGGGAGGGACTGGGAGGAATGGGGAGGGACTGGGAGGGACGGAGGGGCACTGGGAGGCATTGGGAGGGGGACTGGGAGCACTGGGAGGGACTGGGAGGGATGGAGGGGCACTGGGAGGCATTGGGAGGGGGACTGGGAGCACTGGGAGGGACAGAGGGACGGAGGGGCACTGGGAGGGGGAGTGGGAGGGGTACTGGGAGGGGGACTGGGAGTAGTGGAAGGGACTGGGAGGGATGGAGGGGCACTGGGAGGCACTGGGAGGGATGGAGAGGCACTGGGAGCACTGGGAGGGGTGGAGGGGCACTGGGAGGGGGACTGGGAGTACTGGGAGCACTGGGAGGGATGGAGGGGCACTGGGAGGGGGACTGGGAGCACTGGGAGGGACTGGGAGGGGTGGAGGGGCACTGGGAGGGGGACTGGGAGCACTGGGAGGAGTACTGGGAGCACTGGGAGGGACTGGGAGGGGTACTGGGAGCACTGGGAGGGACTGGGAGGGATGGAGCAGCACTGGGAGGGGTACTGGGAGCACTGGGAGGAGTACTGGGAGGGGTGGAGGGGCACTGGGAGGGGGACTGGGAGTACTGGGAGGAGTACTGGGAGCATTGGGAGGGACTGGGAGGGGTATTGGGAGTACTGGGAGCACTGGGAGGGGATGGAGGAGCACTGGGAGGGACTGGGAGGGATGGAGGGGCACTGGGAGAGGGACTGGGAGCACTGGGAGGGGTACTGGGAGCACTGGGAGGGACTGGGAGGGGTACTGGGAGGGGTACTGGGAGCACTGGGAGGGATGGAGGGGCACTGGGAAGACTGGAGAGCACTGGGAACACTGGGGGGTCACCAGGTTGGGGCCGTGGGGGGCTGTTACTGGTGTTACTGGTGTTACTGGTGTGTCCCCCCCCCCCCCCCCCCAGGTGTCTCCCACCGCGGTTTTGGGGTTCCTGGAGGCCATTGGCTCTCGACTGCAGGAGCTGCGGCTGCGCTGCGGAACCCCCCCTCGCCCCGTGCTGACCGCCCTGGCGGTGAGACCCCCAAAACTGACCCCCCAAATCCCCCCGAACCCCAAAACCCCCCTGTACACCTCCCTAAACCCCACCCTGAACCCCAAAATTCACCCCAGAATCACCTCCCCCCCCGAACCCCCAAATGTCTCCTTGAAACACCATACACTGTATATACCTCCCGGCTGCGCTCGTGGGGAGCCCCCCAAAACTGATCCCCTGAACCCCCAAACTTTCTGTACACCCCCCTAAAGCCCCCCCGAACCCCCAAACCCCCCTGTACACCCCCCTAAGCCCCACCCTGAACCCCAAAATCCACCCCAGAATCACCGCCCCCAAACCCCCAAATCTGTCCCTGAAACACTATACGCTATACATACCTCCCGGGGGCCTAGTGGGGGGCCCCCCAAAACTGACCCCCCGAACCCCCTGAACCCCCAAACTCTCTGTACACCCCCCTAAAGCCCCCCCGAACCCCCAAACCCCCCTGTACACCTCCCTAAACCCCATCCTGAACCCCAAAATCCACCCCAGAATCACACCCCCCCCCCCGAAACCCCAAATATCCCCCCCTTTAAAACACCAACACACCCCCCTTTCCAGCTGCTCTGGTGGGGAGCCCCCCAAAACCGACCCCCTGAACCCCCCTGTACACCTCCCTAAAGCCCCTCCAAACCCCAAAACCCCCCTGTACACCCCCCTAAACCCCACCCTGAACCCCAAAATCCCTCCCTGAAACACCAACCTCCCCCAAACCCCCAAATCCCTTTAAGTTCTATGGGAGGGATTTGGGGGGGCCATGGGGGAAGGTGGGGGGTGTTGGAGTCCCTGGGGGGGATTTTGGGGTTCCGGAGGGGGGTGTGAAGGGCTCCAGATGGGATTTTGGGGTGCAGGGAGGGCATTTTGGGGTGCCAGGGTGTATTTTGGTGCCTCATAGGGTGGGGTTTGGGGGTTCCATGGGAGGCTTGGGGGTCCCATGGGGCATTTTTGGGGTCCCATGGGGGATTTGAGGGTCCTATGGGGCATTTTGGGGTGCAGGGGGGTATTTTGGGGTGTCAGGGTGGATTTTGGGGTGTCAGGGTGGATTTTGGGGTACCATGGGGTCATTTTGGGGTGCCAGGTTGGATTTTGGGGTGCCATGGGGTATTTTGGGGGTCCCATGGGGGATTTGGGGTCCCATGGGGAATTTGAGGGTCCCATGGGGGATTTGGGGGTGCAGGGGGAGTATTTTAGGGTGTCAGGGTGGATTTTGGGGTACCACGTGGTCATTTTGGGGTGCCAGGTTGGATTTTGGGGTGCCATGGGGTATTTTGGGGGTCCTATGGGGGACTTGGGGGGTCTCATGCGGCATTTTGGGGGTCCCATGGGGGATTTGGGGGTCCTATGGGGGATTTGGGGGGGTCTCATGGGGGTCAGATTTTGGGGTTCCATTGGGCACTGTTGTGTTTTGGGGTTCGAGGCAGTTTTGGGGGTTCCAAAGTGGCATTTTGGGGTTCAGGGGTGTAATTTTGGGGGTTCCAGGAGGGCATTTTTGGGGTTCTGGGGAGTATTTGGGGGTTCCAGGGGGGGATTTTGGGGTTCAGGGGGGTCAGATTTTGGGGTTCCATTGGGCACTGTTATATTTTGTGGTTCGAGACTGTTTTGGGGGTTCCAGAGGTGTATTTTGGGGTTCCGAGGAGGTATTTTAGGGTTCCAGGGGGGTATTTTAGGGTTCCAGGGGGGTATTTGGGGGGTTCCAGGGGGGTATTTTGGGGGTTCAGGGGGATCAGATATTGGGGTTCCATTGGGCACTGTTGTGTTTTGGGGTTCGAGGCAGTTTTTGGGGTTCCAAGGTGGCATTTTGGGGTTCAGGGATGTAATTTTGGGGGTTCCAGGAGAGTATTTTAGGGTTCCAGGGGGATATTTTGGGGTTCAGGGGGGTCAGATTTTGGGGTTCCATTGGGCACTGTTATATTTTGGGGTTCAGGAGGCTGTTTTTGAGCTTCCAGAGGTGTATTTTGGGGTTCCGAGGAGGTATTTTGGGGTTCCAGGAGGGTATTTTGGGGTTCAGGGGGGTATTTTGGGGTTCAGGGGGTCAGATTTTGGGGTTCCATTGGGCACTGTTATGTTTTGGGGTTCGAGGCAGTTTTTGGGCTTCCAGGGGGGCATTTTGGGGTTCCGGAGGGCATTTTTGGGGTTCAGGAGGAGTATTCTGAGGTCCCAGGTTGGTTTTTGGGATTCCAGGGTGGTATTTTGGGGGGTTCAGGGGAGCATTTTGGGGGTTCCAGGGGGGTATTTTGGGGTTCCATGGGAGTATTTTGGGGTTCGGGGGGGTCTGATTTTGGGGTTCCATTGGGCACTGTTGTGTTTTGGGGTTCGAGGCTGTTTTTGGGCTTCCAGAGGGGTATTTTGGGGTTCCAAGGAGGTACTTTTGGGTTCCAGGGGGGTATTTTTGGGGTTCCAGGGGGGTATTTTGGGGGTTCAGGGGGGTCAGATGTTGGGGTTCCATTGGGCACTGTTGTGTTTTGGGGTTCGAGGCAGTTTTGGGGGTTCCAAAGTGGCATTTTGGGGTTCAGGGGTGTAATTTTGGGGGTTCCAGGAGGGCATTTTTGGGGTTCTGGGGAGTATTTGGGGTTCCAGGGGGGTATTTTGGGGTCCTGGGGGATATTTTGGGGTTCAGGGGGGTCAGATTTTGGGGTTCCATTGGACACTGTTATATTTTGTGGTTCGAGACTGTTTTGGGGGTTCCAGAGGTGTATTTTGGGGTTCCAAGGAGGTATTTTGGGGTTCCAGGGGGGTATTTTGGGGGTTCCAGGGGGATATTTTGGGGGTTCAGGGGGGTCAAATTTTGGGGTTCGAGGCTGTTTTTGGGCTTCCAGAGGGGTATTTTGGGGTTCCGAGGAGGTACTTTTGGGGTCCCAGGTTGGTTTTTGGGGTTCCAGGGGGGTATTTTGGGGTTCCGAGGAGGTACTTTTGGGGTTCCAGGGGGGTATTTTGGGGGTTCAGGGGGTGTTATTTTGGGGTTCCAGGGGGGTATTTTGGGGGTTCAGGGGGGGTTATTGCATTTTGGGGTCTGAGGCATTGTTTTGGGGTTCAGGGGGGGGTCTGCCGGGAGCTGCGCCTGTTGGAATTGGAGCCTCCGGAGGGGGTTTTGGGGTCCCCCCTTTCGCTGCCCATCGAGCGACTGCAGGAGGCGATGCCGCATCTTCAGGTACCCCAAAAACACCCCCTTTTTACCCCCTTGGGGGGCAATTACCCCCCCAAACACCCCCTTTTTACCCCCAAACACCCCCCCTTTTACCCCCTTTGGGGGCAAATACCCCCCAAACACCCCCTTTTTACCCCCAAACACCCCCTTTTTACCCCCCGGGGGGGCAATTACCCCCCCAAACACCCCCTTTTTACCCCCCTGTCCCCCCACTTTTCTGCCCCCCCAGTCCCAATTACCCCCCTTTTCCCCCCATTTTCTGCCCCCCCCGGTCCCAATTACCCCCATATCCCCCCCATTTTCTGCCCCCCCGGTCCCAATTACCCCATATCCCCCCCTTTTCTGCCCCCCCCGGTCCCAATTACCCCCCTGTCCCCCCCTTTTCTGCCCCCCCAGTCCCAATTACCCCCCTTTTCCCCCCATTTTCTGCCCCCCCGGTCCCAATTACCCCCCTGTCCGCCCCTTTTTTCTGCCCCCCCGGTCCCAATTACCCCCCTGTCCCCCCCATTTTCTGCCCCCCCGGTCCCAATTACCCCCATATCCCCCCCATTTTCTGCCCCCCCCGGTCCCAATTACCCCCTGTCCCCCCCTTTTCTGCCCCCCCGGTCCCAATTACCCCCCTTTCCCCCCATTTTTTGCCCTCCCAGTACCAATTACCCCCCTGTCCGCCCCCTTTTTCTGCCCCCCCGGTCCCAATTACCCCCCTGTCCGCCCCCTTTTTCTGCCCCCCCGGTCCCAATTACCCCATATCCCCCCCATTTTCTGCCCCCCCGGTCCCAATTACCCCCATGTCCCCCCCATTTTCTGCCCCCCCGGTCCCAATTACCCCCCTTTCCCCCCCATTTTCTGCCCCCCCGGTCCCAATTACCCCCCTGTCCGCCCCCTTTTTCTGCCCCCCCGGTCCCAATTACCCCCTTTCCCCCCATTTTTTGCCCCCCCCGTACCAATTACCCCCCTGTCCGCCCCTTTTTTCCGCCCCCCCAGGTGCTGCGGTTGCCGCGAGTGCCGTGGGTGCCTCAACGTCGCCGCGGTCCGTCCCCCAATGTCTTCCCCGTCGGTTTCCCGGCGCTGCGGGAGCTGAGCCTGGCGGGGGCGGGGGAGGGGCCGGACGGGGCGGGGCTCGAGCGCCTCCTGGGCCGAAGCGCCGACCTTCGCTCCCTCGACCTCAGCCACTGCCCCCGCGTCCCCCTCAGCGCCGTCCTCGCCCTCCCCTGCGCAGGTGGGGACGGGGGGGGCGAGGGAGGGGGGGTTGGGTTGGGTGGAGGTGGAGGTGGAGGTGGAGATGATGGAGGTGGAGATGGTGGAGGTGGAGATGGAGGTGGAGATGGAGATGGAGGTGGAGGTGGAGATGGAGATGGAGATGGAGGTGGAGGTGGAGATGGAGGTGGAGGTGGAGGTGGAGGTGGAGATGGAGGTGGAGGTGGAGGTGGAGATGGAGGTGAAGATGGAGATGGGATTGAGGAGGTGGAGATGGAGGTGGAGGTGGAGATGGAGATGGGATTGAGTTGGGTTGGGTTGAGTTGGGTTGGGTGGAGGTGGAGGTGGAGATGGGATTGAGTTGAATTGGGTGGAGGTGGAGATGATGGAGATGGAGATGGGATTGAGTTGAGGTGGGTTGAGTTGAGTTGGGTTGGGTTGGGTTGAGATGGAGGTGGAGATGGAGATGGAGATGGGATTGGGTTGAGTTGGGTTGAGTTGCAGATGATGGAGATGATAGAGGTGGAGATGGAGGTGGAGATGGAGATGGAGATGGGATTGGGTTGAGTTGGGTTGAGTTGCAGATGATGGAGATGATAGAGGTGGAGATGGAGGTGGAGATGGAGATGGAGATGGGATTGGGTTGAGTTGGGTTGAGTTGCAGATGATGGAGATGATAGAGGTGGAGATGGAGGTGGAGATGGAGATGGAGATGGGATTGGGTTGAGTTGGGTTGAGTTGCAGATGATGGAGATGATAGAGGTGGAGATGGAGGTGGAGATGGAGATGGAGGTGGAGGTGGAGGTGGAGACGGAGGTGGAGATGGGATTGAGTTGAGTTGAGTTGAATTGGGTGGAAGTGGAGATGATGGAGATGGAGATGGGGTTGAGTTGAGTTGGGTTGAGATGGAGATGGAGGTGGAGGTGGAGATGGAGGTGGAGATGGGATTGAGTTGAGTTGAGTTGAGTTGAGTTGAATTGGGTGGAGGTGGAGGTGATGGAGATGGAGATGGGATTGAGTTGAGTTGGGTTGAGATGGAGATGATGGAGGTGGAGGTGGAGATGGAGATGGGATTGAGTTGCGTTGGTTGAGTTGGGTTGAGATGGAGATGGAGGTGGAGATGGGGTTGAGTTGGGTTGAGATGGAGATGATGGAGATGATGGAGGTGGAGATGGAGATGGAGGTGGAGATGGGATTGAGTTGAGTTGGGTTGAGTTGGTTGAGTTGGGTTGGGTTGGGTTGGGTTGAGATGGAGGTGGAGGTGGAGATGGAGATGGAGGTGGAGGTGGAGGTGGAGGTGGAGATGGAGATGGAGGTGGAGGTGGAAATGGAGGTGGAGGTGGGGATGGAGGTGGGGATGGAGGTGGAGATGGGATTGAGTTGAGTTGGGTTGAGTTGTGTTGGTTGAGTTGGGTTGAGATGGAGGAGATGGAGATGGTGGAGGTGGAGATGGTGGAGATGGAGATGGGATTGGGTTGAGTTGGGTTGGGTTGAGATGGAGGTGGAGATGGAGATGGGATTGAGTTGGGTGGAGTTTCATTGAGTTTCATTGCACTTCGTTGTCTTTCATTGCATTTCTTTGGGTTTCATTGAGTTTCGTTGAGTTTTGTTGAGTTTTATGTTGCATTTCATTGAGTTTTGTTGAGTTTTGTTGAGTTCCATTGAGTTTTTGTTGCATTTCGCTGCATTTCATTGCATTTCCTTGAGTTTTGTTGAGCTTTTTGTTGCTTTTCATTGCATTTTGTTGGGTTTCATTGACTTTTGTTGAGTTTTTGTTGCATTTTGTTGAGTTTCGTTGAGTTTCATTGAGTTTTGTTGAGCTTTTTGTTGCATTTCATTGAGTTTCATTCAGTTTTGTTTGGTTTTTTGTTGCATTTCATTGCATTTTGTTGGATTTCATTGAGTTTCATTGAGTTTTGTTGAGCTTTTTGTTGCATTTCGTTGAGTTTCATTGAGTTTTATTGAGTTTTGTTGAGTGTTTTGTTCCTTTTTATTGCATTTTGTTGCATTTCATTGAGTTTCGTTGAGTTTTGTGGAGTTTTTTGTTGCATTTTGTTGAGTTTCATTGAGTTATGTTCAGTTTTGTGGAGTTTTTTGTTGCATTTCATCGAGTTTCATTGACTTTTGTTGAGTTTTGTGTTGCATTTTGTTGAGTTTTGTTGTGTTTCATTGAGTTATGTTGAGTTTTATTGAGTTTTTGTTGCATTTTGTTGAGTTTTGTTGAGTTTCATTGAGTTTTGTTGAGCTTTGTTGCATTTCGCTGCATTTCATTGCATTTCCTTGAGTTTTGTTGAGTTTTGTTGAGTTTTTTGTTGCATTTCATTGCATTTTGTTGCATTACATTGAGTTTTGTTGAGTTTTATGTTGCATTTTGTTGAGTTTCATTGAGTTTTGTTGAGTTTCATTGAGTTCCATTGAGTTTTTTGTTGCATTTCGCTGCATTTCATTGCATTTCCTTGAGTTTTGTTGAGTTTTTTGTTGCTTTTGTTGCATTTTGTTGCATTTCATTGAGTTTCATTGAGTTTTTTGTTGCATTTTGTTGAGTTTCATTGAGTTTTATTGAGTTTCGTTGAGTGTTTTGTTGCTTTTTATTGCATTTTGTTGCATTTCATTGAGTTTTGTTGAGTTTTGTTCAGCTTTTTGTTGCATTTCATTGAGTTTCATTGAGTTTTGTTGAGTTTTTTGTTGCTTTTCGTTGCATTTTGTTGGATTTCATTGAGTTTTTTGTTGCATTTTTTTGAGTTTCATTGAGTTTTATTGGGTTTTGTTGAGTTTTATGTTGCATTTCATTGAGTTTTGTTGAGGTTTTGTTGCATTTCGTTGAGTTTTGTTGAGTTTTATTGAGGTTTTTGTTGCATTTTGTTGAGTTTCATTGATTTTTGTTGAGTTTTTGTTGCATTTCATTGAGTTTCTTTGAGTTTTGTTGAGTTTTTTGTTGTATTTTGTTGAGTTTCATTGAGTTATGTTGAGTTTTGTTGAGCTTTTTGTTGCATTTCATTGCGTTTCATTGAGTTTTGTTGAGTTTTTTGTTGCTTTTCGTTGCATTTTGTTGGATTTCATTGAGTTTTTTGTTGCATTTTGTTGAGTTTCATTGAGTTTTATTGGGTTTTGTTGAGTTTTTTGTTGCATTTCATTGAGTTTCATTGAGTTTTGTGTTGCATTTCATTGAGTTTTGTTGAGTTATGTTGAGTTTTGTTGATTTTTTGTTGCATTTCATTGAGTTTCATTGACTTTTGTTGAGTTTTGTGTTGCATTTCGTTGAGTTTCGTTGAGTTTCATTGAGTTATGTTGAGTTTTGTTGAGCTTTGTTGCATTTTGCTGCATTTCATTGCATTTCATTGAGTTTTGTTGAGTTTTGTTGAGTTTTTTGTTGCATTTCGTTGCATTTTGTTGCATTACATTGAGTTTTGTTGAGTTTTATGTTGCATTTTGTTGAGTTTCATTGAGCTTCATTGAGTTTTTTGTTGCATTTCGCTGCATTTCATTGCATTTCCTTGAGTTTTGTTGAGTTTTTTGTTGCTTTTTGTTGCAATTTGTTGCATTTCATTGAGTATCATTGAGTTTTTTGTTGCATTTTGTTGGATTTCATTGAGTTTTGTTGAGCTTTTTGTTGCATTTTATTGAGTTTCATTGACTTTCATTGAGTTTCATTGAGTTATATTGAGTTTTGTTGAGCTTTTTGTTGCATTTCATTGAGTTTCATTGAGTTTTGTTGAGTTTTTTGTTGCTTTTCGTTGCATTTTGTTGGATTTCATTGAGTTTCATTGAGTCTTTTGTTGCATTTTGTTGAGTTTCATTGAGTTTCATTGACTTTTGTTGAGTTTTGTGTTGCATTTCGTTGAGTTTTGTTGAGTTTCATTGAGTTATGTTGAGTTTTATTGAGCTTTTTGTTGCATTTTGTTGTATTTTGTTGAGTTTCATGGAGTTTCATTGACTTTTGTTGAGTTTTTGTTGCATTTCATTGCATTTTGTTGGATTTCATTGAGTTTTGTTGAGCTTTTTGTTGCATTTTGTTGAGTTTCATTGAGTTACGTTCAGTTTTGTTGAGTTTTTTGTTGCATTTCATTGAGTTTCATTGACTTTTGTTGAGTTTTGTGTTGCATTTTGTTGAGTTTCATTGAGTTTCGTTGAGTTTTGTTGAGTTTTTTGTTGTGTTTCATTGCATTTTGTTGCATTTCATTGCATTTTGTTGAGCTCTTTGTTGCATTTTGTTGATTTTCATTGAGTTTTATTGAGTTTCGTTGAGTTTTTTGTTGTGTTTCATTGCATTTTGTTGCATTTCATTGAGTTTCATTGAGTTTTGTGGAGTTTTTTGTTGCATTTCATTGAGTTTCATTGACTCTTATTGAGTTTTTTGTTGCATTTTGTTGAGTTTTGTTGAGTTTTGTTGAGCTTTTCGTTGCATTTTGTTGGATTTCATTGAGTTTCATTGAGTCTTTTGTTGCATTTTGTTGAGTTTCATTGAGTTTTGTTGAGTTTTGTTGAGCTTTTTGTTGCTTTTCATTGCATTTTGTTGCATTTCATTGAGTTTCATTGAGTTTTATTGAGTTTTTTGTTGCATTTCATTGAGTTTTGTTGAGTTTTGTTGAGTTTCATTGAGTTTCATTGAGCTTTTTGTTGCTTTTCATTGCATTTTGTTGCATTTCATTGAGTTTTGTGGAGTTTTTTGTTGCATTTCATTGAGTTCCATTGACTTTTATTGAGTTTTTTGTTGCATTTTGTTGATTTTCGTTGAGTTTTGTTGAGCTTTTTGTTGCTTTTCATTGCGTTTTGGTGCATTTCATTGAGTTTTGTTGAGTTTTATGTTGCATTTTGTTGAGTTTCATTGATTTTCATTGAGTTTTGTTGAGTTTTGTTGAGCTTTTTGTTGCTTTTCATTGCGTTTTGGTGCATTTCATTGAGTTTTGTTGAGTTTTATGTTGCATTTCATTGACTTTCATTGAGTTTCATTGAGTTTTGTTGAGTTTTTGTTGCATTTCATTGAGTTCCATTGAGTTTTTTGTTGCATTTTGTTGAGTTTCATTGAGTTTCATTGAATTTTTCATCGCCTTTCATTGCATTTCATTGCATTTCATCGCATCTCTTCGCACTCCACCCCCTCCCACCCCATTCCACCCCCTCCCTCACCCCCTCCTCCCCTCCCCCCTCCCCCCCCCCGCAGCTCTCCGTCGCCTCTCCGTGGCTTTACCCCCTTTCTCCTCTCCGTTGGGCTCCGACGCCGACGCGGTGGTGGCTCTGTCGCGGCGGTGGCGCCGCTCCCTTCGCTCTCTCGACCTCAGCGGCCGCCGCCTCTCTCCGTCCCTCTTCGGCGACGCCTTCGACGCCTTCGCGCCGCCATCGCCCCTTCGCCATTTGGCCCTAACGGCCACCGGAGTCACCGCCGGCGCTTTACGGTGAGGCGGGAAAAAAAACCGGGAAGAAGGAGGAGGTGGGAAGGAGAAGGGGGTTTGGAGGAGGACCTCCTGGAGTTCACGGTGTTCCCGCAGCCGTCTCGGCCGCTGCCGCCATCTCGTGTCCCTCGAGCTCAGCGGTTGTCGCCGTTTGCCGCGCGGCACCAAACGGAGCCACCGCGGCAGAAGGGGCGTCCGGAATTGCCTCCGGAAAATGGCGGAGGACGGCGGAGAGGAGGAGGACGGCGGCGCCGGGGAGGGGATGGAGGAAGAGGAGGAAGAGGAGGTGGAGGACACGGAGGGGGAGGAGCTCGAGATGGAGGACGTTGAGATGGAGGAGTTTGGGGTGGAGAACGTTGGCTTTGAGGGTTCTGATGTGGAGAACGTTGAGTAAAATGAGCTCAAAATGGAGGACTTTGAGGTGGAGGACCTCAAAATGGAGGACTTTGGGGGTTCTGATATGGAGAACGTTGAGTGGAATGAGCTCAAAATGGAGGACTTTGAGGTGGAGGACCTCAAAATGGAGGAGTTTGAGGTGGAGGACTTTGACTTTGAGGGTTCTCACATGGAGAACGTTGAGGAGAACCTCAAAATGAAGGACTTTGAGATGGAGGACTTTGACTTTGGGGCTTCTGACGTGGAGAAGGTTGAGTGGAATGACCTTAAAATGGAGGATTTTGAGGTGGAGGACCTCAAAATGGAGGACTTTGAGATGGAGAACCTCAAAATGGAGGACTTAGAGATGGAGGACTTTGACTTTGAGGGTTCTGACATGGAGAACATTGAGGAGAACCTCAAAATGAAGAACTTTGAGGTGGAGGATCTCAAGATGGAGGACTTTGGGGGTTCTGACATGGAGAACATTGAGTAAAATGAGCTCAAAATGGAGGACTTTGAGGTGGAGGACCTCAAAATGGAGGAGTTTGAGGTGGAGGACTTTGACTTTGAGGGTTCTCACATGGACCACATTGAGTGGAATGACCTCAAAATGAAGGACTTTGAGATGGAGGACCTCAAAATGGAGGACTTTGAGGTGGAGGACCTCAAAATGGAGGACTTTGAGGTGAAGGACCTCAAGATGGACCACTTTGAGATGGAGGACTTTGACTTTGGGGCTTCTGACGTGGAGAACGTTGAGTGGAATTACCTTAAAATGGAGGATTTTGAGATGGAGGACCTCAAAATGGAGGAGTTTGAGATGGAGGACTTTGATGTGGAGAACGTTGACGTTGAGGGTTCTGACATGGAGAACGTTGAGTGGAATGACCTCAAAATGGAGACCTTTGAAGTGGAGGACCTCAAAATGGAGGACTTTGAGATGAAGAACTTTGACTTTGAGGGTTCTGATGTGGAGAACGTTGAGGAGAACCTCATAATGAAGGACTTTGAGGTGGAGGACTTTGACTTTGAGGGTTCTCACATGGAGAACGTCGAGGAGAACCTCAAAATGAAGGACTTTGAGATGGAGGACCTCAAGATGGACCACTTTGAGATGGAGGACTTTGACTTTGAGGGTTCTCACATGGAGAACATTGAGGAGAACCTCAAAATGGAGGACTTAGAGATGGAGGACATTGACTTTGATGGTTGTGACGTGGAGAACATTGAGGAGAAGGACCTCCCAATGGAGACCCTTCAGTTTGGAGGAGCTCCAAATGGAGAACCCGAAGAGAAACAGCTCTGAAGTTGAGATATCAGTGGTGGAGATCAATGGCTCACATCTGGGGGGGCCTTTGGGGGTCACATCTGGAGGGGCCTTTGGGGGTCACATCTGGAGGGGCCTTTGGGGGTCACATCTGGAGGAGTTTGGGGGTCACATCTGGGGGAGAGTTGGGGTCACATCTGGAGGAGCCTTTGGGGGTCACATCTGGGGCAGTTGGGGGTCACATCTGGAGGGGTTTGGGGGGGTCACATTGGGGGATTTTTGGGGTCACATCTGGAGAAGTTGGAGGTCACATCTGGGGGAGTTCAGAGTCACATCTGGAGGAGATCTGGGGTTCGCATTTGAAGTAGTTTTGGGGTCACATCTGGGGGACTTAAGGGGTCACATCTGGAGGAGCACTTGGTCACATCTGGAGAACTTTGGGGGTCACATCTGGAGGAATTTGGGGTCACACCTGGAGGAGTTTGGGGTCACATCTGGAGCAGTTGAGTGTCACATCTGGAGGAGCACTTTGGGATCACATCTGGAGGAATTTTGGGGTCACATCTGGAGGAGTTTGGGGGTCACATCTGGAGGAGCACTTGGGGGTCACATCTGGAGGAATTTGGGAAGTCACATCTGGAAGAGTTTGGGGGTCACATCTGGGGCAGTTGAGTGTCACATCTGGAGGAGTTTGGGGTCACATCTGGAGGAGCACTTTAGGGTCACATCTGGAGGATTTTATGGGTCACATCTGGAGCACTTGGGGAGTCACATCTGGAGCACTTGGGGGGTCACACCTGGAGAATTTGGGGGTCACATCTGAAAGAGTTTGGGGGTCACATCAGGGGGAGCTGAGAGTCACATCTGGATGAGCACTTTGGTGTCACATCTGGATGAGTTCAGGGGTCACATCTGGAGGAGCACTTGGGGGTCACATCTGGATGAGTTCAGGGGTCACATCTGGAGGAGCACTTGGGGGTCACATCTGGAGGAGGACTTTGGGGGTCGCATCTGGAGAGGTTTGGGGGTCACATCTGGAGGAACACTGGTGTCACATCTGGATGAGCTGAGGGATCACATCTGGAGGACTTTGGGAATCACATCTGGAGGAGTTGGGGGTCACATTTGGGGAGCACTTGGGGGTCACATCTGGAGGGCTTTGGGGGTCACATCTGGAGAAGCACTTTGGGGGTCCCCTGTGGGTCATTCGGGGATCCCCTGTGGGTCAGTTTGGGGTCCCCTATGGAGCACTTTCGGGGTCCCCTGTGGGTCATTTGGGGTCCCCTGTGGGTCATTCAGGGGTCCCCTGTGGGTCATTTGGGGTCCCCTGTGGGTCAGTTTGGGGGTCCCCTGTGGGTCATTTAGGGGTCCCCTGTGGGTCAGTTTGGGGGTCCCCTGTGGGTCAGTTTGGGGTCCCCTTTGGGTCAGTTTGGGGGTCCCCTGTGGGTCATTTGGGGTCCCCTTTGGGTCAGTTTGGGGTCCCCTATGGAGCACTTTGGGGGTCCCCTATGGAGCACTTTTGGGGTCCCCTGTGGGTCAATTTGGGGGTCCTCTGTGGGTCACTTGGGGGTCCCCTGTGGCTCAGCTTGGGGTCCCCTGTGGGTCAGTTTGGGGGTCCCCTGTGGGTCATTCGGGGTCCCCTGTGGGTCAATTTGGGGTCCCCTGTGGGTCATTTGGGGGTCCCCCTCTGGCGCTGCCCCCCAAGTTCACCCCACGGCGTTTGCGGCCGCGCGGGAAGGTCCAAACGCTGCTTTATTGGAAGGCACAAAGGGGGCACTTATGGGGCTGCCCCATAGATTGGGGGGGGGGCAGCCCCATAGCCGTGGGGCTCAGCTGCTATTGGGGTCCCTACGGCCCAAAGTTGGGGTTCCTACACCCAAAGTTGGGGTTCCTGTGCCCAAAGTTGGGGTTCCATTGCCCAAAGTTGGGGTTCCCCCCCCACTTATGGGGCAGCCCCATAGCCGTGGGGCTCAGCTGCTATTGGGGTCCCTATGGCCCAAAGTTGGGGTCCCTACACCCAAAGTTGGGGTTCCTTTGCCCAAAGTTGGGGTTCCATTACCCAAAGTTGGGGTTCCCACCGCCTCAGCTATGGGGCAGCCCCCCAACCGCCCCCCCACTTATGGGGCAGCCCCATAGCCGTGGGAGGGCTTTGGGGGTCACATCTGGGTGAGTTCAGAGTCACCTCTGGGGCAGTTGGGGGTCACATTGGAGCACTTGGGGGGCACTTGTGGGGCAGTTGGGGGTCACATCTGGAGAGCTTTGGGGTCACATCTGGAGGGCTTTGGGAGTCTCCTCTGGAGCAGTTGGGGGGCACTTCTGGAGGAGAACTTGGGGTTCACATCTGGAGGAGGTATGGGTCACATCTGGACGAGTTTGGGGGTCACATCTGGAGGAGTTGGAGGTCCAAATGTGACCCCCAAAAGTCCTCCAGATGTGACCCCGAAAGAGTGCTCCTCCAGATGTCACCGCACCCGAAGCGCTCCTCCAGATGTCACCCCCAAAGTTCTCCAGATGTGACCCTCAAGTGCTCCTCCAGATGTGACCCATAACTCCCTCATCCAGATGTGAACCCCAAGTGCTCCTCCAGATGTGACCCCCAAGTGCTCCTCCAGATGTGAACCCCAAGTGCTCCTCCAGATGTGACCCCCAAGTGCTCCTCCAGATGTGTCCTCCAGCGTTCTCCAGATGTGACCCCCAAGTGCTCCAATGTGACCCCAAACTATTCCAGATGTGACCCCATAACTCCTCCAGACGTGACCCCCAAAAAATCCCCCAGATGTGACCCCCAAGTGCCCCAGATGTGACCCTGAGCAACTCCTCCAGATGTGACCCCTCTTTGGGCGCCGTTGTCCCACCCGGAGGAGCGCTTCGGGGGGGTCCCATCTGGAAAAGGGCTTCATTTGGGGGTCCCGCCCGGAGAAGCACTCTCTTTTGGGGTCCCATCACCCCCCGGAGGAGGAGGAGGAGAGGACCTTCTCTCTCTCTCTCTCTCTCTCTCCCCCCATCACCTTCCCGGGGGTCCCCGAAGCTGCACGGGGGGAGGGAGGGAGGGGGGCACATCTGGAGGAGTTGAGCTCACATCTGGAGGGGAGGAGGAGTTCTTGGGGGTCACATCTGGAGGAGTTCTGGGTCACATCTGGAGGAGTTGGGGGTCACATCTGCAGGAGGAGTGTTGGGGGTCACACTGGGGGGTTTGGGGGTCACATCTGGAGGAGTTATGGGTCACACCTGGAGCACTTCAGGGGTCACATCTGGAGGACTTTGGGGTCACATCAGGGGCAGTTGGGGGGTCACATCTGGAGTTCGAGGTCCCATCTGGAGGATTTGGGGGTCACATCTGGGGGAGAGTTGGGGTCACATCTGGAGGAGCACTTTGGAGGTCACATTTGTAGTACTTTGGGGTCACATCTGGAGGACTTTGGAGGTCACATCTGGGGGACTTTGCTGTCACATCTGGGGGAGTTTTGGGGTCACCTCTGGAGGAGTTGAGGGTCACATCTGGAGGAGTTAGGGGGTCACATCTGGAGGACTTTGGGGGTCCCCTGTGGGTCAGTTTGGGGTCCCCTATGGAGCACTTTCGGGGTCCCCTGTGGGTCAGTTTGGGGTCCCCTGTGGGTCATTTGGGGGTCCCCTATGGAGCATTTTCGGGGTCCCCTGTGGGTCATTCGGGGGTCCCCTGTGGGTCAGTTTGGGGGTCCCCTATGGAGCACTTTCGGGGGTCCCCTGTGGGTCAGTTTGGGGGTCCCCTATGGAGCATTTTCGGGGTCCCCTGTGGGTCATTGTGGGTCCCCTGTGGGTCAGTTTGGGGTCCCCTGTGGGTCAGTTTGGGGGTCCCCTATGGGTCATTTGGGGGTCCCCTGTGGGTCACTTGGGGGTCCCTTGTGGGTCAATTTGGGGGTCCCCTATGGAGCACTTTCGGGGTCCCCTGTGGGTCAGTTTGGGGGTCCCCTATGGGTCATTTGGGGGTCCCCTGTGGGTCACTTGGGGGTCCCTTGTGGGTCAATTTGGGGGTCCCCTATGGAGCACTTTCGGGGTCCCCTTTGGGTCAGTTTGGGGGTCCCCTATGGAGCACTTTCGGGGGTCCCCTGTGGGTCAGTTGGGGGTCCCCTGTGGGTCAGTTTGGGGGTCCCCTGTGGGTCATTCGGGGTCCCCTGTGGGTCAGTTTGGGGTCCCCTATGGAGCACTTTGGGGGTCCCCTGTGGGTCAGTTTGGGGGTCCCCTATGGAGCACTTTCGGGGTCCTCTGTGGGTCAGTTTGGGGGTCCCCCTCTGGCGCTGCCCCCCAAGTTCACCCCACGGCGTTTGCGACCGCGCGGGAAGGTCCAAACGCTGCTTTATTGGAAGGCACAAAGGGGGCACTTATGGGGCTGCCCCATAGATTGGGGGGGGGGGGGGCAGCCCCATAGCCGTGGGGCTCAGCTGCTCTTGGGGTCCCTATGGCCCAAAGTTGGGGTTCCTACACCCGAAGTTGGGGTTCCATTACCCAAAGTTGGGGTTCCCACTGCCTCAGCTATAGGGCAGCCCCCCAACCACCCCCCCACTTATGGGGCAGCCCCATAGCCGTGGGGCTCAGCTGCTATTGGGGTCCCTATGGCTCAAAGTTGGGGTTCCTACACCCGAAGTTGGGGTTCCATTACCCAAAGTTGGGGTTCCCACTGCCTCAGCTATAGGGCAGCCCCCCAACCACCCCCCCACTTATGGGGCAGCCCCATAGCCGTGGGGCTCAGCTGCTATTGAGGTCCCTACGGCCCAAAGTTGGGGTCCCTATACCCAAAGTTGGGGTTCCTTTGCCCAAAGTTGGGGTCCCCACGGCCTCAGCTATGGGGCAGCCCCCCAACCCCCCCCCCCCACTTATGGGGCAGCCCCATAGCCGTGGGGCTCAGCTGCTATTGAGGTCCCTACGGCTCAAACTTGGGGTCCCTATACCCAAAGTTGGGGTTCCTATACCCAAAGTTGGGGTTCCCCCCCACCCCCCACCCCCCACTTATGGGGCAGCCCCATAGCTGTGGGGCTCAGCTGCTATTGGGGTCCCTATAGCCCAAACTTGGGGTCCCTATAACCAAAGTTGAGGTTCCTTCACCCAAAGTTGGGGTTCCATTCCCCAAAGTTGGGGTTCCCCCCCCCCACCCCCCACTTATGGGGCAGCCCCATAGCCGTGGGGCTCAGGCGCTCTCCTGCGCTCGCCGGTACTCGACGAGGCTCCCGCGTTCCCCCCAGATTTTGGGGGGCTCTTCTTCTTTTTTAGGGTCCCCCCCTCCCCCCTCTTCTTCTTCTCGGGGGGTTCCGAAGCCGCCGCCGCCGGGGGTTTCCATGTGGAAGATATCCTATGGGGCACAGAGATGTGGGGCAGGGGGTTGGGGGGGGGGTGGGGGGTTTTGGGGTGCCCAGAGGGGGGGGTTTTGGGGGGTCGGAGCGCTCACCCCGGGTTCCACTCGCACTGAGGTTTTCCCCCCGAGGTTGAGGATTCGACCGTCGCCGCGAATGAGGAGGTTGAGCCCCGCGGCCCCCGGGCTGCCCCCTAAGTGTGGGGCAGAGGGGGTGAGGGGGGCGACGGGGGGGGGACATGGGGGGAAATGGGGGGGAAATGGGGAGAAATGGGGGAGCACTGAGGGACAATGGGATCTATAGGGGCTATGGGGTGTCTATGGGGGTAATGTGTCCCTATGGGTCTCTATGGGTCCCTATGGGTCCCTATGGGTCAGGACTCACCCCTCAGCCCATAGGGGCGCAGGACCCAATGCTCTATGGGTCTCTATGGGTCTCTATAGCTCTCTATGGGGGGACCCGGGGGGGTCCCTATGGGTCACTCTATGTGTCCCTATGGATTGCTATGGGGTCTCTATGGGCTCTATCGGTCTCTATGGGTCTCTATGGATCCCTATGAGTCGCTATGGGTCCCTATGGGGTCTCTATGGGTCACTCTATGGGTCCATATGTGTCTCTATGGGTCCCTATGTGTCTCTATGGGTTTCTATGGGTCCCTATGGGTCTCTCTGTGGGTCGCTATGGGTCGCTGTGGGTCGGGACTCACCGTTCATGCCGTAGGGGCGCAGGACCCAATGCTCTATGGGTCTCTCTATGGGTCCCTATAGCTCTCTATGGGTCCCTATGGGTCTCTATGTGTCCCTATGGGTCTCTCTATGGGTCGCTATGGGTCGCTGTGGGTCTCTATGGGTCCCTATGGGTCTCTATGGAGTCCCTATGAGTCTCTCTATGGGTCCCTATGGGTCACTATGGGTCTCTCTATGGGTCGCTATGGGTCTCTCTATGGGTCCCTATGAGTCTCTCTATGGATCCCTATGGGTCTCTATGGGTCCCTATGGGTCTCTATAGGTCACTATGAGTCTCTCTATGGGTCCCTATGGGTCTCTATGGGGTCCCTATGGGTCGCTATGGGTCTCTCTATGGGTCCCTATGGGTCTCTATGAGTCTCTCTATGGGTCCCTATGGGTCTCTATGGGTCTCTCTATGGGTCCCTATGAGTCTCTCTATGGGTCCCTATGGGTCTCTATGAGTCTCTCTATGGATCCCTATGGGTCCCTATGGGTCTCTATGGGTCACTATGAGTCTCTCTATGGGTTCCTATGGGTCTCTATAGGGTCCCTATGGGTCGCTGTGGGTCTCTCTATGGGTTGCTATGGGTCTCTATGTGTCCCTATGGGTCCCTATAGCTCTCTATGGGTCCCTATGGATCTCTATGGGTCCCTATGTGTCTCTATGGGTCACTCTATGGGTCTCTATGGGTCCCTATGTGTCTCTATGGGTTCCTATGGGTCCCTATGGGTCTCTCTATGGGTCGCTGTGGGTCGCTGTGGGTCAGGACTCACTGTTCATGCCTTAGGGGCGCAGGACCCAATGCTCTATGGACTCTATGGGTCCCTATGGGTCACTCTATGGGTCGCTATGGGTCTCTCTATGGGTCGCTGTGGGTCCCTATGGGTCCCTATGGGTCCCTATGGGTCGCTGGGGGTCGCTGTGGGTCAGGACTCACCCCTCATCCCATAGGGGCGCAAGACCCAATGCTCTACGAGTCTCTATGGGTCTCTATGGGTCTCTATGAGTCTCTATGGGTCCCTATAGGTCTCTATGGGTCACTCTATGGGATCGCTATGGATCACTATATGGGTCGCTATGGGTCCCTATGGGTCGCTATAGGTCCCTATGGGTCTCTATGGGTCTCTCTATGGGTCCCTATGGGTCGCTATGGGTCCATTTGTGTCTCTATGGGTCTCTATGTGTCCCTATGGGTCGCTATGGGTCACTCTATGGGTCCCTATGGGTCCCTATGGGTCACTCTATGGGTCGCTATGGGTCGCTGTGGGTCGCTGTGGGTCGGGACTCACCGTTCATGCCGTAGGGCCGCAGGACCCAATGCTCTATGGGTCCCTATGGGTCTCTCTATGGGTCACTATGGGTCTCTATGGGTCACTATGGGTCCCTATGGGTCTCTATGGGGTCTCTATGGGTTGCTATGGGTCTCTATGTGTCCCTATGGGTCCCTATAGCTCTCTATGGGTCCCTATGGGTCGCTATGGGTCGCTGTGGGTCTCTCTATGGGTCGCTATGGGTCTCTCTATGGGTCCCTATGGGTCACTATGAGTCTCTCTATGGGTCCCTATGGGTCCCTATGGGTCTCTATGGGTCGCTATGGGTCTCTCTATGGGTCCCTATGGGTCACTATGAGTCTCTCTATGGGTTCCTATGGGTCTCTATGGGGTCCCTATGGGTCGCTGTGGGTCTCTCTATGGGTCTCTATGGGTCTCTATGTGTCCCTATGGGTCCCTATAGCTCTCTATGGGTCCCTATGGGTCTCTCTATGGGTCTCTCTATGGGTCCCTATGGGTCACTATGGGTCGCTGTGGGTCGCTGTGGGTCGCTGTGGGTCGCTATGGGTCGGGACTCACCGTTCATGCCGTAGGGGCGCAGGACCCAATGCTCTATGGGTCTCTCTATGGGTCCCTATAGCTCTCTATGGGTCTCTATGGGTCCCTATGGGTCTCTATGGGTCCCTATGGGTCTCTATAGGTCTCTATGGGTCCCTATGTGTCTCTATGGGTCCCTATGGGTCTCTATGGGTCGCTGTGGGTCGCTGTGGGTCGGGACTCACCGTTCATGCCGTAGGGCCGCAGGACCCAATGCTCTATGGGTCTCTCTATGGGTCCCTATGGGTCTCTATGGGTCTCTGTGGGTCCCTATGGGTCTCTCTATGGGTCTCTATGGGTCTCTCTATGGGTCCCTATGGATCTCTATGGGTCCCTATGTGTCTCTATGGGTCCCTATGGGTCTCTATGTGTCCCTATGGGTCGCTATGGGTCGTGACTCACCGTTAATGCCGTAGGGGCGCAGGACCCAATGCTCTATGGGTCCCTATGGGTCTCTCTATGGGTCTCTATGGGTCTCTATGGGTCCCTATAGGTCTCTATGGGTCTCTATGGGGTCTCTATGGGTCTCTATGGGTCACTCCATGGGTCTCTATGGGTCCCTATGGGTCTCTCTATGGGTCCCTATAGCTCTCTATGGGTCTCTCTATGGGTCCCTATGGGTCCCTATGTGTCTCTATGGGTCCCTATGGGTCCCTATGGGTCTCTATGGGTCTCTCTATGGGTCCCTATGGGTCCCTATGGGTCTCTCTATGGGTCCCTATAGCTCTCTATGGGTCTCTCTATGGGTCCCTATGGGTCCCTATGGGTTCCTATGGGTCCCTATGGGTCTCTATGGGTCTCTCTATGGGTCTCTATGGGTCTCTATGGGTCCCTATGGGTCCCTATGGGTCACTATAGGTCTCTATGGGTCCCTATGGGTCTCTCTATGGGTCGGTATGGGTCCCTATGGGTCTCTGTGGGTCGCTGTGGGTCGCTATGGGTCGCTGTGGGTCGAGACTCACCGTTCATGCCGTAGGGGCGCAGGACCCAATGCTCTATGGGTTTCTCTATGGGTCCCTATAGCTCTCTATGGACTCTATGGGTCTCTATGGGTCCCTATGGGTCCCTATGGGTCCCTATGGGTCTCTCTATGGGTCTCTATGGGTCCCTATGGGTCTCTATGGGTCTCTATGGGTCGCTATGGGTCTCTCTATGGGTTCCTATGTGTCCCTGTGGGTCTCTATGGGTCGCTATGGGTCGCTGTGGGTCGCTGTGGGTCGGGACTCACCGTTCATGCCGTAGGGGCGCAGGACCCAATGCTCTATGGGTCTCTCTATGGGGTCTCTATGGGTCCCTATGGGTCCCTATGAGTCTCTCTATGGGTCTCTATGTGTCCCTATGGGTCTCTATGGGTCCCTATGTGTCTCTATGGGTTCCTATAGGTCTCTATGGGTCTCTCTATGGGTCCCTACGGGTCACTCTATGGGTCTCTATGGGTCCCTATGGGTCTCTCTATGGGTCTCTATGGGTCGCTATGGGTCGCTGTGGGTCGCTGTGGGTCGGCACTCACCGTTCATGCCGTAGGGGCACAGGACCCAATGCTCTATGGGTCTCTCTATGGGTCCCTATGGGTCCCTATGGGTCTCTCTATGGGTCTCTATGGGTCTCTATGGATCCCTATGGGTCTCTCTATGGGTCGCTATGGGTCGGCACTCACCGTTCATGCCGTAGGGCCGCAGGACCCAATGCCCTATGGGTCTCTCTATGGGTCCCTATAGCTCTCTATGGGTCTCTATGGGTCTCTATGGGTCGCTATGGGTCTCTATGGGTCGCTGTGGGTCGCTGTGGGTCCCTATGGGTCGCTATGGGTCTCTATGGGTCCCTATGGGTCTCTATGGGTCGCTGTGGGTCGCTATGGGTCGCTGTGGGTCGCTATGGGTCGGGACTCACCGTTCATGCCGTAGGGCCGCAGGACCCAATGCTCTATGGACTCTATGGGTCCCTATGGGTCCCTATGGGTCTCTCTATGGGTCTCTATGGGTCCCTATGGGTCCCTATGGGTCTCTCTATGGGTCGCTATGGGTCGCTGTGGGTCGCTATGGGTCAGGACTCACCGTTCATGCCGTAGGGCCGCAGGACCCAATGCTCTATGGACTCTATGGGTCCCTATGGGTCTCTATGGGTCTCTATGGGTCTCTATGGGTCCCTATGGGTCCCTATGGGTCTCTCTATGGGTCGCTATGGGTCTCTATGTGTCCCTATGGGTCCCTATAGCTCTCTATGGGTCCCTATGGGTCTCTATGGGTCTCTCTATGGGTCTCTATGGGTCCCTATGGGTCCCTATGGGTCTCTCTATGGGTCGCTATGGGTCTCTATGGGTCGCTGTGGGTCGCTATGGGTCGGCACTCACCGTTCATGCCGTAGGGCCGCAGGACCCAATGCTCTATGGACTCTATGGGTCCCTATGGGTCTCTATGGGTCCCTATGGGTCCCTATGGGTCTCTCTATGGGTCGCTATGGGTCTCTATGGGTCGCTATGGGTCGCTATGGGTCAGGACTCACCGTTCATGCCGTAGGGCCGCAGGACTCTCCTCTCGCTCAGCACCGCGAGGGTCAGCGGCCGTCGGAAGAGGAGGCGCCGCTGCACCCCATCCCCCCCCTTCCACAGACCCCCCCCCCCCCGAACCCTTCCGCAGAGAGAAGCACCCCAAAACCACCGGGTACCTATGGGGGGGGGGCAAAAAGAGAGGAGGGGGTTAAGGGGGACCCCAAAAGTGAACCCCTCCTAAACCCCTAAAAATGACGTCTCCTGACCTGGAAAAGTCACCCTCACAGTACATAGTGACACCCCTGAACCCCCAAAAGTGACCCCCCTGAGCCCCCAAAAGTGAACCCCCTGAACCCCCAAAAGTGACCCCCCCGAACCCCCAAAAGTCATCCCCTCTGAACCCCCAAAAGTGACCCCCTCCAGTCCATAGTGACACCCCTGAACCCCCAAAAGTGACCCCCCTGAGCCCCCAAAAGTGAACCCCCTGAACCCCCAAAAGTGACCCCCCCGAACCCCCAAAAGTCATCCCCTCTGAACCCCCAAAAGTGACCCCCTCCAGTCCATAGTGACCCCCCTGAGCCCCCAAAAGTGACCCCCCCCACTCCACAGTGACTCCCCTGAGCCCCCAAAAGTGACCCCCCGAACCCCCAAAATCACCCCCTCTGAACCCCCAAAAGTGACCCCCCACTCCATAGTGACCCCCCTGAACCCCCAAAAGTGAACCCTCTGAGCCCCCAAAAGTGACCCCCCCTACCCCATAGTGACCCCCCTGAACCCCCGAAAGTGACCCCCCTGAGCCCCCAAAAGTGACCCCCCCCACTCCATAGTAACCCCCAAAAGTGACCACCCGGACCCTTAAAAGTGAACCCCCAAAATTGACCCCCCCACTCCATAGTGACCCCCAAAAGTGACCACCCGGACCCTTAAAAGTGACCCCCCTGAACCCCCAAAAGTGACGCCCCCGGACCCTTAAAAGTGACCTCCCCGAACCCCCAAAAGTGACCCCCCCCACCCCATAGTGACCCCCCTGAACCCCCAAAAGTGACGCCCCCGGACCCTTAAAAGTGACCCCCCCGAACCCCCAATACTGACCCCCCCCAAACCCCCAAAAGTGACCCCCCGACTGCATAGTGACCCCCCCTGAACCCCTAAAAGTGACCCCCCCACCCCATAGTGACCCCCCTGAACCCCCAAAAGTGACCACCCGGACCCTTAAAAGTGACCCCCCCTGAACCCCCAAAAGTGACCCCCCCACTCCATAGTGACCCCCCGGACCCCCAAAAATGAACCCCCCTCCCCCCACATAGACTCCTCCGAACCCCTAAAAGTGACCCCCCCCACTCCATAGTGACCCCCCAACACCACCTGGGGGGGAGGGGCAAAAAGAAGGGGGGGTTAAGGGGGACCCCAAAAGTGAACCCCCGCTGAACCCCTAAAAATGACCCCTCCTGACCTCTAGAAGTCTCCCCCCACCCCATCGTGACCCCCCTGAACCCCCAAAAGTGACCCCCCGGTCCATAGTGAACCCCCGAACCCCCAAAAGTGACTCCCCTGAAACCCCAAAAGTCACCCCCTCTGAACCCCCAAAAGTAACCCCCCCACCCCACAGTGACCCCCCGAACCCCCAAAAGTGACCCCCCGAACCCCCAAAATCACCCCCTCTGAACCCCCAAAATTGACCCCCCCGAACCCCCAAAATCACCCCCTCTGAACCCCCAAAATTGACCCCCCCGAACCCCCAAAATCACCCCCTCTGAACCCCCAAAAGTGACCCCCCCAGTCCATAGTGACCCCCCTGAACCCCCAAAAGTGACCCCCCTGAGCCCCCAAAAGTGACCCCCCCCACTCCATAGTGACCCCCAAAAGTGACCACCCGGACCCTTAAAAGTGACCCCCCTGAACCCCCAAAAGTGACGCCCCCGAAGCCCCAAAAGTGACCCCCCACCCCATAGTGACCCCCCTGAACCCCCAAAAGTGAACCCCCCTGAACCCCCAAAAGTGACCCCCCCACTCCATAGTGACCCCCCTGAACCCCCAAAATTGACCCCCCCACCCCATAGTGACCCCTCTGAACCCCCAAAAGTGACCCCCCTGAGCCCCCAAAAGTGACCGCCCCACTCCATAGTGAACCCCAAAAGTGACCACCCGGACCCTTAAAAGTGACCCCCCCTGAACCCCCAAAAGTGACCCCCCCACTCCATAGTGACCCCCCGGACCCCCAAAAATGAACCCCCCTCCCCCCACATAGACTCCTCCGAACCCCTAAAAGTGACCCCCCCCACTCCATAGTGACCCCCCAACACCACCTGGGGGGGAGGGGCAAAAAGAAGGGGGGGTTAAGGGGGACCCCAAAAGTGAACCCCCGCTGAACCCCTAAAAATGACCCCTCCTGACCTCTAGAAGTCTCCCCCCACCCCATCGTGACCCCCCTGAACCCCCAAAAGTGACCCCCCGGTCCATAGTGAACCCCCGAACCCCCAAAAGTGACTCCCCTGAAACCCCAAAAGTCACCCCCTCTGAACCCCCAAAAGTAACCCCCCCACCCCACAGTGACCCCCCGAACCCCCAAAAGTGACCCTCCGAACCCCCAAAATCACCCCCTCTGAACCCCCAAAATTGACCCCCCCGAACCCCCAAAATCACCCCCTCTGAACCCCCAAAATTGACCCCCCGAACCCCCAAAATCACCCCCTCTGAACCCCCAAAAGTGACCCCCCCAGTCCATAGTGACCCCCCTGAACCCCCAAAAGTGAACCCCCCTGAGCCCCCAAAAGTGACCCCCCCCACTCCATAGTGACCCCCAAAAGTGACCACCCGGACCCTTAAAAGTGACCCCCCTGAACCCCCAAAAGTGACGCCCCCGAAGCCCCAAAAGTGACCCCCCACCCCATAGTGACCCCCCTGAACCCCCAAAAGTGAACCCCCCTGAACCCCCAAAATTGACCCCCCCACCCCATAGTGACCCCTCTGAACCCCCAAAAGTGACCCCCCCACGCCCCCAAAAGTGACCGCCCCACTCCATAGTGAACCCCAAAAGTGACCACCCGGACCCTTAAAAGTGACCCCCCTGAACCCCCAAAAGTGACCCCCCCACTCCATAGTGACTCCTCCGGACCCCCAAAAATGAACCCCCCCCCACATAGACCCCTCTGAACCCCTAAAAGTGACCCCCCCACTCCATAGTGACCCCCCAACACCACCTGGGGGGGAGGGGCAAAAACAAGGGGGGTTAAGGGGGACCCCAAAAGTGAACCCCCACTGAACCCCTAAAAATGACCCCTCCTGACCTCTAGAAGTCTCCCCCCCACCCCATCGTGACCCCCCTGAACCCCTAAAAGTGACCCCCCGGTCCATAGTGAACCCCCGAACCCCTAAAAGTGACCCCCCTGAACCCCCAAAAGTCACCCCCTCTGAACCCCCAAAAGTAACCCCCCCACCCCACAGTGACCCCCCTGAGCCCCCAAAAGTGACCCCCCGAACCCCCAAAAGTGACCCCCCGAACCCCCAAAATCACCCCCTCTGAACCCCCAAAATTGACCCCCCCGAACCCCCAAAATCACCCCCTCTGAACCCCCAAAAGTGACCCCCCCAGTCCATAGTGACCCCCCTGAACCCCCAAAAGTGACCCCCCCTGAGCCCCCAAAAGTGACCCCCCCCACTCCATAGTGACCCCCAAAAGTGACCACCCAGACCCTTAAAAGTGACCCCCCTGAACCCCCAAAAGTGACGCCCCTGAAGCCCCAAAAGTGACCCCCCCACTCCATAGTGACCCCCCTGAACCCCCAAAAGTGAACCCCCCTGAACCCCCAAAAGTGACCCCCCCACCCCATAGTGACCCCCCTGAACCCCCAAAAGTGACCCCCCCACTCCATAGTGACCCCCCTGAACCCCCAAAAGTGACCCCCCCGAACCCCCAAAAGTGATCTCCCCGAGCCCCTAAAAGTGACCCCCCCGAACCCCCAAAAGTGACCCCCCTGAGCCCCCAAAAGTGACCCCCCCGAACCCCCAAAAGTGATCCCCCTGAGCCCCCAAAAGTGACCCCCCCTGAGCCCCCAAAAGTGACCCCCCCCACTCCATAGTGACCCCCAAAAGTGACCACCCGGACCCTTAAAAGTGACCCCCCTGAACCCCCAAAAGTGACGTCCCTGAAGCCCCAAAAGTGACCCCCCCACTCCATAGTGACCCCCCTGAACCCCCAAAAGTGAACCCCCCTGAACCCCCAAAAGTGACCCCCCCCCTTCGTGACCCCCCTGAACCCCCAAAAGTGACCCCCCCGAACCCCCAAAAGTGATCCCCCTGAGCCCCCAAAAGTGACCCCCCCTGAGCCCCCAAAAGTGAACCCCCCACTCCATAGTGACCCCCAAATGTGACTACCCGGACCCTTAAAAGTGACCCCCCTGAACCCCCAAAAATGACCCCCCCCAGACTCAAAGTGACCCCCCTGAACCCCCAAAAATGACCCCCCCAGTCCATAGTGACCCCCCTGAACCCCCAAAAGTGACCCCCCGAACCCCCAAAAATGACCCCCCCAGTCCATAGTGACCCCCGAACCCCCAAAAGTGACCCCCCCGAGCCCCCAAAAGTTACCCCCCCACTCCATAGTGACCCCCAAATGTGACCACCCGGACCCTTAAAAGTGACCCCCCTGAACCCCCAAAAATGACCCCCCCAGACTCAAAGTGACGCCCCTGAACCCCCAAAAGTGACGCCCCCGAACCCCCAAAAGTGACCCCCCCCCCCATAGTGACCCCTCTGAACCCCCAAAAATGACCCGGGGGGGGCAGTGCCCAAGGGGGTGTCAGAGGGTCCCCAAAGGTGGGGGTATCCCCAAAAGTGGGGGTCAGGGGGTCCCCAAAGGTAGGGGTGTCCCCAAGAGGGAGATCAGGAGGTCCCCAAGGGTGGGGGTGTCCCCAAGAGGGGGGGTCAGGGGACCCCCAAAAGTGGGGGTCAGGGGATCACAAAGGGTTGGGGGGATCCCCACAAGTGGGGGTCAGGGGGTCCCCAAGGGTGGGGGTGTCCCCAAAAGTGGGGGTCAGGGGGTCCCCAGGGGTGGGGGTGTCCCCAAGGGGGGGTCAGGGGGTCGCAAAGGGGGGGGGGTGTCCCCACAAGTGGGGGTCAGGGGGTCCCCAAGGTTGGGGGGCCCCCAAGGGGGGGGTCAGGGGGTCCCCCAAGGTTGGGGGGGGGTCCCCAAGGGGGGGGTCAGGGATGCCCAAAAGTGGGGGTCAGGGGGTCCCCAAGGGTGGGGGTGTCCCCAAGGGGGGGTCAAGGGATCCCCAAAAGTGGGGGTCAGGGGGTCCCCGAGGGTGGGGGTGTCCCCAAGGGGGGATCAGAGGGTCCCCAGAAGTGGGGGTCAGTGGGTCCTGAAGGGTTGGGGCGTCCCCAAAAGTGGGGGTCTGGGGGTCCCCAAGGGTGGGGGTGTCCCCAAGGGGGTTCAGGGGGTCCTGAAGGGTTGGGGGGGGGTCCCCAAAAGTGGGGGTCTGGGGGTCCCCAAGGGTGGGGGTGTCCCCAATGTGGGGGGTCAGGGGGTCCCCAAGGGTGGGGGTGTCCCCAAGGGGAGGTCACGGGACCCCCAAAAGTGGGGGTCAGGGGGTCCCAAAGGGTTGGGGAGGTCCCCAAGGGTGGGGGTGTCCCCAAGGGGGGTGTCAGGGGACCCCCAAAAGTGGGGGTCAGGGGGTCCCCAGGGGTTGGGGGGTGTCCCCAAGGGGGGGGTCAGGGGGTCCCCAAAAGTGGGGGTGTCCCCAAGGTGGGGGGTCAGGGGGTCCCCAAAGGGGGTCAGGGGGACCCCAAGGTGGGGGTATCCCCAGAGGGGGGGTCAGGGGGTCATCAGGGGTGGGGGTGTCCCCAAGGAGGGGGTCAGGGGGTCCCCAAGGTTGGGGGGGCCCCCAAGGAGGGGGTCAGGGGGTCCCCAAGGGTGGGGGTGTCCCCAATGTGGGGGGTCAGGGGGTCCCCAAGGGTGGGGGTGTCCCCAAGGGGAGGTCACGGGACCCCCAAAAGTGGGGGTCAGGGGGTCCCAAAGGGTTGGGGGTGTCCCCAAGGTGGGGTGTCAGGGGGTCCCCCAAGGTTGGGGGGGGGTCCCCAAGGGGGGGGTCAGGGATCCCCAAAAGTGGGGGTCAGGGGGTCCCCAAGGGTGGGGGTGTCCCCAAGGAGGGGTCACACGGGGTCCCCAAAAGTGGGGGTCAGGGGGTCCCCAAGGTTGGGGGTGTCCCCAAGGGTGGGGGTCAGGGGGTCCCCCAAGGGTGGGGGTGTCCCCAATGTGGGGGGTCCCCAAGCATGGGGGTTTCCCTAAGGGGGGGTCGGGGGTCCCCAAGGATGGGGGTCCCCCCAAGGTGGGGTGTCAGGGGGTCCCCAAGGGGGTGGGTGTCCCCCCAAGGTGGGGGGGGTGTCAGGGGGGTCCCCCCGAGGCCCTCACCGCAGCTCGAGCGTTTCGGGGTCGGTGATGCGGGTGTTGGTCATGTGACTGTGCACTCCGCTCCGGCCGTGCCAGCGAGGCCCCGCCCCCGCCCCGCCCCCCACCGTCTCGTAGTAACTGAGGGAGCCGTCGCCGAAGGTCACGTTGTTCATACAGCCCTGAAAGAGGGGGAGAACGGCGCTGAGGGACCCCCAAAACAACGGGGGGGAACCCCCAAAAAACCGCGAACATCCGGGAACTCCGCCACATCCGGGCACCCAAACATCCGGGAACTCCACAACATCCGGGAACCTCCCCCCCCCCACATCCGGGAACTTCAAGACTGGGGAACTCCACCACATCCGGGGACTCTCAATAGTGGGAACTCCACCACATCCGGGAACTCTCAATAGTGGGAACTCCACCACATCCGGGGATTCTCAATAGTGGGAACTCCACCACATCCGGGGACTCTCAATAGTGGGAACTCCACCACATCCGGGGACTCTCAATAGTGGGAACTCCACCACATCCGGGGACTCTCAATAGTGGGAACTCCACCACATCCGGGGACTCTCAATAGCGGGAACTCCACCACATCCGGGAACTCTCAATAGTGGGAACTCCACCACATCCGGGAACTCTCAATAGTGGGAACTCCACCACATCCGGGGACTCTCAATAGTGGGAACTCCACCACATCCGGGGACTCTCAATGGTGGGAACTCCACCACATCCGGGGACTCTCAATGGTGGGAACTCCACCACATCCGGGGACTCTCAATGGTGGGAACTCCACCACATCCGGGGACTCTCAATAGTGGGAACTCCACCACATCCGGGGACTCTCAATAGTGGGAACTCCACCACATCCGGGGACTCTCAATGGTGGGAACTCCACCACATCCGGGAACTCTCAATAGTGGGAACTCCACCACATCCGGGAACTCTCAATAGTGGGAACTCCACCACATCCGGGGACTCTCAATAGTGGGAACTCCACCACATCCGGGGACTCTCAATGGTGGGAACTCCACCACATCCGGGAACTCTCTCAATAGTGGGAACTGCACCACATCCGGGGACTCTCAATAGTGGGAACTCCATCACATCCGGGGACTCTCAATAGTGGGAACTCCATCACATCCGGGAACTCTCTCAATAGTGGGAACTCCATCACATCCGGGAACTCTCAATAGTGGGAACTCCACCACATCCGGGAACTCTCAATAGTGGGAACTCCACCACATCCGGGGACTCTCAATGGTGGGAACTCCACCACATCCGGGGACTCTCAATAGTGGGAACTCCATCACATCCGGGGACTCTCAATAGTGGGAACTCCACCACATCCGGGGACTCTCAATAGTGGGAACTCCACCACATCCGGGGACTCTCAATAGTGGGAACTCCACCACATCCGGGGACTCTCAATGGTGGGAACTCCACCACATCCGGGAACTCTCAATAGTGGGAACTCCACCACATCCGGGGACTCTCAATAGTGGGAACTCCATCACATCCGGGGACTCTCAATAGTGGGAACTCCACCACATCCGGGGACTCTCAATAGTGGGAACTCCATCACATCCGGGGACTCTCAATAGTGGGAACTCCACCACATCCGGGGACTCTCAATAGTGGGAACTCCACCACATCCGGGGACTCTCAATAGTGGGAACTCCACCACATCCGGGGACTCTCAATAGTGGGAACTCCACCACATCCGGGGATTCTCAATAGTGGGAACTCCACCACATCCGGGAACTCTCAATAGTGGGAACTCCACCACATCCGGGGACTCTCAATAGTGGGAACTCCACCACATCCGGG
Organism: Cuculus canorus; assembly: GCF_017976375.1. Lineage (NCBI taxonomy): Eukaryota > Metazoa > Chordata > Aves > Cuculiformes > Cuculidae > Cuculus > Cuculus canorus. The sequence continues at coordinate 1,373,241 of NC_071402.1, forward strand.
GACTCTCAATAGTGGGAACTCCACCACATCCGGGGACTCTCAATAGTGGGAACTCCACCACATCCGGGGACTCTCAATAGTGGGAACTCCACCACATCCGGGGACTCTCAATAGTGGGAACTCCACCACATCCGGGGACTCTCAATAGTGGGAACTCCACCACATCCGGGGACTCTCAATAGTGGGAACTCCATCACATCCGGGGACTCTCAATAGTGGGAACTCCACCACATCCGGGGACTCTCAATAGTGGGAACTCCACCACATCCGGGGACTCTCAATAGTGGGAACTCCACCACATCCGGGGACTCTCAATAGTGGGAACTCCACCACATCCGGGGATTCTCAATAGTGGGAACTCCACCACATCCGGGAACTCTCAATAGTGGGAACTCCACCACATCCGGGGACTCTCAATAGTGGGAACTCCACCACATCCGGGAACTCTCAATAGTGGGAACTCCATCACATCCGGGAACTCTCAATAGTGGGAACTCCATCACATCCGGGAACTCTCAATAGTGGGAACTCCACCACATCCGGGGACTCTCAATAGTGGGAACTCCACCACATCCGGGGATTCTCAATAGTGGGAACTCCACCACATCCGGGAACTCTCAATAGTGGGAACTCCACCACATCCGGGTACTCTCAATAGTGGGAACTCCACCACATCCGGGGACTCTCAATAGTGGGAACTCCACCACATCCGGGGACTCTCAATAGTGGGAACTCCACCACATCCGGGAACTCTCAATAGTGGGAACTCCACCACATCCGGGAACCTTCCCCCCTCCCTCCCCCCCCCCCCGACATCCGGGAACTTCAAGACTGGGGAACTCCATCACATCCGGGAACTCTCAACAGTGGGAACCCCAAAACTGGGACACCCCACACACACACATCCGGGAACCCCCACATCCGGGAACCCCAACACTGGGGAACTCCACCAAATCCGGGAACTTCAACCCATGGACACCCCAAGTTTCAGGACCCTCAAAACTGGGACCCCCAACCCATGGGAACCCCCCAAGATCATGGACCCCCAACCTTGGGGTCCCCCCAAGATCCAGGACCACCAACCCTGGGGTCCCCCCAAGATTCAGGACCCCCAACCATGGGAACCCCAAGATCATAGACCCCCAAAACTGGGGTTCCCCCAATCCTGGGATCCCCCCAGGACCCCCAAAACTGGGGTCCCCACAAGATCTAGGACCCCCAACCATGGGAACCCCAAGATTCAGGACCCCCAACCCTGGGGTCCCCCCAAGATTCAGGACCCCCAACCATGGGAACCCCAAGATCCAGGACCCCAAAGATCATGGCCCCCCAAAACTGGGAACCCCAAGATCCAGGACCCCCAACCCTGGGGTCCCCCAAAATCCAGGACCCCCAACCTTTGCACCCAGAGATTCAGGAACCCCCCCCAAGACCCACAACTCCCACGATCTTGGGGGGGCGTCTCAGGATTGGGGGTCCCCGGTTTGGGGGGTCCTCATAGGTTAGGGGTCCTGGATCTTGGGGTCCCCATGGATTGGGGGTCCCCATGCGTTCGGGGGTCCTGAATCTTGGGGTTCCCATGGGTTTGGGGGTCCCAGGTTTTGGGGTGCCCATGGATTGGCGGCCCTGGATCTTGGGGGTTCCCAGCGTTGGGGGTCCCAGGTTTGGGGGTGCCCATGGGTTTGGGGGTCCTGAATCTTGGGGTTCCCATGAGTTTAGGGGTCCCCATGGGTTTGGGGGTCCTGAATCTTGGGGTTCCCACGGGTTTGGGGGTCCCATGGTTTAGGGGTCCCCATGGGTTTGGGGGTCCTGAATCTTAGAGTTCCCATGGGTTTGGGGGTCTCAGGTTTGGGGGTCCCCATGGGTTTGGGGGTCCTGGATCTTGGGGCTCCCATTGGTTTGGGAGTCCCAGATTTGGGGTGCCCATGGGTTTGGGGATCCTGAATCTTGGGGTTCCCATGGGTTTGGGGGTCCCAGGTTTGGGGGTCCCCATGGGTTTGGGGGTCTTGAATCTTGGGGTTCCCATGGGTTTGGGGGTCTCAGGTTTGGGGGTCCCCATGGGTTTGGGGGTCCCTGGATCTTGGGGCTCCCATTGGTTTGGGGGTCCCAGGTTTGGGGCTCCCCATGAGTTTGGGGTCCTGAATTTTGGGGTTCCCATGGGTTTGGGGGTTCCAAGGTTGGGTTCCCATGGATCTTGGGGTCCCCATGAGTTTGGGGGGTCCAGATTCCCCCCCCCCCGTACCCCCCCACCCCAAAACCCCCTTTGAGGCCCCAAACCCACCCGCTTTCACCCCCAAACCCCCTCCCTTTGACCCCAAACCCCCGTCACCCCAAAACCCTCGTTTCACCCCAAAATCACCCCCTTTGACCCCAAAACCCCCTTCTTTCACCCCAAAACCCCCTCCCCTCACCCCAAACCGCCCCCTTTCACCCCAAAACCCCCCCTTTTCACTCCAAAATCACCCCCTTTCACCCCAACCCCCCCTTTTTCACCCCAACCCCCCCTTTGACCCCAAAATCACCCTCTTTGACCCCAAACCCCCTCCTTTCACCCCAAAACCCCCTCCCCTCACCCCAAACCCCCCCTTTCACCCCAAAATCACCCCCGTTTTCACCCCAAATCCCCCCTTAACCCCCAAATCCCCTCCCTTTCACCCCAAAACTTCTCCTTTCAGCCCAAAACCTCCCCCTTTGACCCCCAACCCCCCCATTTCACCCCAAACCCCCCCTTTCACCCCAAAACCACCCCTTTCACCCCAACCCCCGCCTTTTCACCCCAAAATCACCCCCTTTGACCCATAAAATCCCCTCCTTTCACCCCAAAACCCCCGTTTCACCCCAAACCCCCCCTTTTTCACCCCAAAACCCCCCCTTTGACCCCCAAACCTCCCCCTTTGACCCCAAATCACCCCCTTTGACCCCCAAAACCCCCCGTTTCACCCCAAAATCACCTCCTTTGACCCCCAACCCCCCCGTTTCACCCCAAAACCTCCCCTTTTGACCCCAACCCCCCTTTGACCCCCCAAATTACCCCCTTTCACCCCAAAACCCCATTTCACCCCAAAATCATCCCCTTTCACCCCAAAACCCCCTCCCCTCATCCCAAAACCACCCCTTTCACCCCCAAATCACCCCCTTTGACCCCCAAAACCCCGTTTCACCCCAAAATTGACCCCCAAACCCCCTCCTTTCACCCCAAAACCCCCTCCCCTCACCCCAAAACCCCCCCTTTTCACCCCAAACTCCCCCCTTTCACCCCAAAACCACCCCTTTCACCCCAAAACCCCTCCTTTTTCACCCCAACCCCCCCTTTGACCCCCAAACCTCCCACTTTGACCCCCAAATCACCCCTTTAACCCCCAAAACCCCCCTGTTTTACCCCCAAATCGCCCCCTTTGACCCCCAAAATCCCCTCCTTTCACCCCAAAATCACCTCCTTTGACCCCCAACCCCCTGTTTCACCCCCAAATACCCCCTTTGACCCCCAAACTCCCTCCTTTAACCCCAAAATCACCTCCTTTGAACCCCAAACCTCCCCTTTGACCCCCAAACCACCCTCTTTCACCCCCAAACCCCCTCTCCTCACCCCAAAACCAACCCTTTCACCCCAAACTCCCCCCTTTCACCCCAAAACTCCCCCTTTCACCCAATCCCCCCCTTTTTCACCCCAAACCTCCCCCTTTGACCCCCAAATCACCCCTTTAACCCCCAAACCCCCGTTTCCCCCCAAAATCGCCCCCTTTGACTCCCAAACCCCCATTTCACCCCAAAATTGACCCCCAAACCACCCCCTTTCACCCCAAAATCCCCTCCCCTCACCCCAAAATCCCCCTTTGACCCCAAAACCCCCTCCCCTCCCCCCCAAACCCCCTATTTCACCCCAAACCCCCCCTTTTCACCCCAAAACCCCCTCCTTTCACCCCAAAACCCCCTCCCCTCACCCTAAACCCCCCCTTTTCACCCCAAACTCCCCCCTTTCACCCCAAAACTCCCCACTTTCACCCCCAACCCCCCCTTTTTCGACCCCCAAACCTCCCCTTTGACCCCCAAACCTCCCACTTTGACCCCCAAATCACCCCCTTTGACCCCCAAAACCCCCGTTTCACCCCAAAATTGACCCGCAAACCCCCTCCTTTCACCCCCAAACCCCTTCCCCTCACCCCAAAATCCCCCTTTTTCACCCCAAACCTCCCCCTTTGACCCCAAACCTCCCCTTTGACCCCCAAATCACCCCCTTTGACCCCCAAAACCCCTTCCTTCCACCCCAAAATCACCTCCTTTGACCCCCAACACCCCTCCTTTCACCCCAAATCACCCCCTTTGACCCCAAAACCCCCTCCTTTCACCCCAAAACCCCCTCCCCTCACCCCAAACCACCCATTTCACCCCAAAATCCCCCTTTTTCACCCCAACCCCCCCCTTTTCACCCCCAAACCTCCCCTTTAACCCCCAAAACCCCCCTCCTTTCACCCCAAAACCACCTCCTTTGACCCCCAAATCCCCCCACATCACCCCAACCCCCCCCCCCAGGGTCACCCCAATACCTGAGAGGCGGCGCAGACCCCGAAGGCTTTGAAGATGACATCCACCAAACGTTGGGAGGTGAGGACGTTGCCCCCCACAACCGCCGCCTCCGGAGAGGGGTCCAGGAGGGACCCTTTGGGGATCACCACACGGATGGGGGACAAACACCCCTTTTTTTTTGGGGGGGGGGGGGTGAAAAATGGGGGTCACAGAGCGTCATCAAAGTTCCTCCCCCCCCAAAAAAAAATCCATCCTGAACAAAGATGTAAAGGACCCCCCAAAAAAAATCAAGGGATGGGGGTTTGGGGATCCCCCACAGCTAAGAAATTGGGGTGTCAGGACGCCCCCCAACCCCCATCCCAGGCTTTTGGGGTACCAGGACACCCCCAAATCGAGGGATTGGGATGTGGGTTCCCCCACAAATTGAGGGATTGGGAATGGGGACCCCCCCTCAGCTAAGAAATTGGGGTGCCAGGACCCTCCCCACACCCCATCCCAGGCTTTTGGGGTACCAGGACACCCCCAAATCGAGGGATTGGGGTGCCAGGACCCCCCTCAACTAAGAAATTGGGGTGTCAGGATGACCCCCAACCCCTATCCCAGGCTTTTGGGGTACCAGGACACCCCCAAATCGAGAGATTGGGGTGTGGGATCCCCCCTCAAATTGAGGGATTGGGAATGGGGACCCCCCCTGAATTAAGAAATTGGGGTGTCAGGACGCCCCCCAACCCCGATCCCAGGCTTTTGGGGTACCAGGACACCCCCAAATCGAGGGATTGGGGTGTGGGATCCCCCCTCAAATTGAGGGATTGGGAATGGGGACCCCCCTCAATTAAGAAATTGGGGTGTCAGGATGCCCCCCAACCCCCATCCCAGGCTTTTGGGGTACCAGGACACCCCCAAATCGAGGGATTGGGGTGCCAGGACCCCCCTCAATTAAGAAATTGGGGTGTCAGGATGCCCCCCGACCCCCATCCCAGGCTTTTGGGGTACCAGGACACCCCCAAATCGAGGGATTGGGGTGTGGGATCCCCCCCAAATTGAGGGATTGGGAATGGGGCCCCCCCTCAACTAAGAAATTGGGGTGTCAGGATGACCCCCAACCCCTATTCCGGGCTTTTGGGGTACCAGGACACCCCCAAATCGAGGGATTGGGGGTCTCAGGACCCCCCTCAACTAAGAAATTGGGGTGACAGGACCCCCCCAAACTAAGGGATCGGGGTCTCAGTTGGTCCTACAGTTGGGGGGTCCCAAAGTTGGAGGGTCCCAGGGTTGGGGGGTCCTATATTGGGGGTGTCACACATTGAGGGGGGTCCCAGAGTTGGGGGTTCCCCCAGTTTTGGGGTCCCCAAGTCAGGAAGTTCCTCCCATTGGAATGTCCCACACTGAGTTGTCCCATATTGGGTGGTCCCACATTTGGGGGTTCCCCTCGATTTTTGGGGGGTTCCTCCAGTTTGAGGGATCCCAGATTGGGGGTCCCCTTAGCTGGGGGTTCCCCGAGTTGGGGTGTCCCCTCAGTTGGGGGTTCCCCAGTTTTGGGGTCCCCAAGTCAGGAAGTTCCTCCCATTGGATTATCCCACATTGAGTTGTCCCATATTGGGTTGTCCCACATTTGGGGGTTCCCCTCATTTTTTGGGGGGGTTCCTCCAGTTTGGGGGGTCCCCGATTGGGGGTTCCTCGAGTTGGGGGTTCCCCGAGTTGGGGTGTCCCCTCAGTTGGGGGTTCCCCCAGTTTTGAGGTCCCCAAGTCAGGAAGTTCCTCCCATTGGAATGTCCCACATTGAGTTGTCCCATATTGGGTTGTCCCATATTTGGGGGTTCCCCTCGTTTTTTGGGGGGTTCCCCCAGTTTAGGGGGTCCCAGATTGGGGGTTCCCCGAGTTGGGGGGTCCCCTCAGTTGGGGGTTCCCCAGTTGGGGGGTCCCCAACTCAGGAAGTTCCTCCCATTGGATTATCCCACACTGAGTTGTCCCATATTGGGTTGTCCCACATTTGGGGGTTCCCCTCGTTTTTTGGGGGGGTTCCCCCAGTTTGGGGGTCCCCAGATTGGGGGTCCCCGGAGTTGGGGGTCACCTGGTTGAGGGGGATGTCCTCTCCCACCATGCAGCGAAGGCAGTAGATGAGGGCGGACAAAGTAATGGCGCGCGGAGCGTTCCAATTGCCCAAAACCTCCGGCCCCGTACCCGAGAAATCAAAGATGGCGGTGCCCTACGGGGTCACGGGTGGGGTCATGGTGGGGTCATGGGTGGGGTCATGGTTGGGGTCATGGTTAGGGTCATGGTTGGAGGTTATGGTTGGGGTCATGGTTGGGTCATGGTTGGGGTCATGGTTGGAGGTTATGGTTGGGGTCATGGTTGGGTCATGGTTGGAGGTCATGGTTGGGGTCATGGTTGGGGTCATGGTTGGGGTCATGGAGGTCATGGTTGGGTCATGGTTGGGTCATGGTTGGGGTCATGGTTGGGGTCATGGTTGGAGGTCATGGTTGGGGTCATGGTTGGGGTCATGGTTGGAGGTCATGGTTGGGGTCATGGTTGGAGGTTGTGGTTGGGGGTCATGGGGTCATGGTTGGGTCATGGTTGGGGTCATGGTTGGAGGTCATGGTTGGGGTCATGGTTGGAGGTCATGGTTGGGGTCATGGTTGGAGGTTGTGGTTGGGGGTCATGGGGTCATGGTTGGGGTCATGGTTGGGGTCATGGTTGGAGGTCATGGTTGGGTCATGGTTGAGGTCATGGTTGGGGTCATGGTTGGGGTTATGGTTGGGGGTCATTGGGGTCATGGAGGTCATGGTTGGGGGTCATGGTTGGAGGTCAGGGTTGGGGTCATGGTTGGGGTCATGGTTGGATGTCATGGTTGGGGTCATGGTTGAGGTCATGGTTGGGGTCATGGTTGGAGTCATTGGGTCACATTTGGGGTCACAGTTGGGGTCACAGTTGGAGTCACAGTTGGGGTCACGTTTGGGGTCACATTTGGGTTCACATTGGGGTCACGGTTGGGGTCATGTTGGGGTCACGATTAAGTTCACATTTGGGGTCAAAGTTGGGGTCACAGTTGAGGTCACGTTTGGGGTCAGGATTGGGGTCACCACTGGGGTCACCATGGGGTCAAAGTTGGGGTCACATTTGGGGTCAGAGTTGGGGTCACATTTGGGGTTACATTTGGGGTCACATTTGGGGTCACATTTGGGGTCAGGTTTGGGGTCACAGTTGGGGTCACATTTGGGGTCACGTTTGGGGTCAGGTGGGGGTCACGTTGGGGATCAGGTTGGGGTCAGGTGGGGGTCAGGTTGGGGTCAGGTGGGGGTCACGTTGGGGATCAGGTTGGGGTCATGTGGGGGTCATGTGGGGGTCACCTCTTGGGGGTCCATCTTGACCCGCAGCCGAATGGGGGAACCGTCGTCCATGAAGTCTTCGGCGGCGACCTCAGAGCCCCATTGGGCGGCGATGGAGCGCAGCAGCGCCCGAACACACAGCTCCGCGTTGGCCTGAGGGGTCACCGGGGGGTCACCGATGGGAGGGGTCACCAGGGGGGTCACCATTGGGGTCATCGATGGGGGGGTCATCATTGGGGTCACCATAGCGGGGAGGTCACCATTGGGGTCACTGGGGGGTCACCGATGGGAGGGGTCACCAGGGGGGTCACCCAGGGGTCACCCTCCGGGGGGGTCACCAGGGGGTCACCATAGGGGGGAGGTCACCATTGGGGTCACCCAGGGGTCACCCCCCGGGGGGGTCACCAGGGGGTCACCATAGGGGGGAGGTCACCATTGGGGTCACTGGGGGGTCACTGATGGGTCACCAATAGGGGGATCAACATTGGGGTCTCCATGGGGTCAACTGGGGGGGTCACCACTGGGGTCATCATTGGGGTCATCGGGGGTCAGCGATGGGAGGAGTCACCATTGGGGTCACCAATAGGGGGGTCACCATTGGGGTCATCAGGGGGTCACCAATGGGGAGGTCACCATTGGGGTCACTGATGGGTCACCAATGGAGTCACTATTGGGTCATCAATGGGGGGTCACCATTGGGGTCACATTGGGGTCACAGTTGGGTCACCACTGGGGTAAAAATTGGGGTCAAAATTGGGGTCACATTGGGGTCACAGGGTCAAAATTGGGGTCAAAGTTGGGGTCATGATTGGGGTCATGATCGGGGTCACGTTGGGGTCACAGTTGGGTTCACAGTTGGGGTCACATTGGGGTCACAGGGTCAAAATTGGGGTCAAAGTTGGGTTCACGTTGGGGTCGCAATTGGGGTCACGTTGGGGTCACAGTTGGGGTCAAAATTGGGGTCACAGTTGGGGTCACGTCGGGGTCACAGTTGGGGTCATCATTGGGTTCACATTGGGGTCGCAATTGGGGTCGCAGTTGGGGTCACGTCGGGGTCACAGTTGGGGTCATCATTGGGGGTCACGTTGGGGTCACAGTTGGGGTCAAAATTGGGGTCACGATTGGGGTCACATAGAGGTCACAGTTGGGGTCCCATGGGGGTCAGGTAGGGGTCACGCGGGGGTCACCTGGACGTGCCCCATGTAGGCCTGGACGCTCTGGAGGCCATATTGGCCGATGAGTTCCTTCACCAGTTGGATCCCCTTCTGGTTGGCGGCGACCTGGGCGCGCAGGTCGGCCATATTGTCCCGCAGGGCGCGGCTCCCGCTGCAGCCGGGGACACCGCCCGGGGACAGCAGCGCCGCGCGCACACCTGAGGGGACACAGCCACACCACCACCGGCGGCGTCCACTCCATCTCCATCTCCACCTCCATCTCCATCTCCATCTCCTCCATCTCCATCTCCTCCATCTCCATCTCTCCCATCTCCTCCACCTCCATCTCCTCCATTTCCTTCATCTCCATCTCCTCCACCTCCATCTCCATCTCCGTCTCCATCTCCATCTCCTCCATCTCTATCAACTCCTCCATCTCCATCTTCTCCTCCATCTCCATCTCTCCCATTTCCTCCATCTCCACCATCTCTTCCATCTCCTCCACCTCCATATCATCTCCTCCATCTCCACCTCTTCCACCTCATCTCCACCTCCTCCACGTCCTCCATCTCATCTCCTTCTCCTCCACCTCCACCTCCATCTCCTCCATATCCATCTCCATCTCCTCCTTCTCCTCCATCTCTTCCACCTCCATATCATCTCCTCCATCTTCTCCATCTCCACCTCCTCCATCTCATCTCCATCTTCTCCATCTCCATCTCCTCCATCTCCATCTCCATCTCCTCCACCTCCATCTTCTCCTCCATCTTCTCCATCTCCATCTCCTCCATCTCTTTCATCTCCTCCACCCCCATATCATCTCCTCCATCTCCTCCATGTCCACCTCTTCCATCTCCATCTCCTCATCTCCATCTCCTCCATCTCTTCCATCTCCTCCACCTCCACCTCCTCCACGTCCTCCATCTCATCTCCATCACCTCCACCTCCATCTCCTTCTCCTCCACCTCCATCTCCATCTCCTCCATCTCCATCTCCTCCATTTCCATCTTCTCCACCTCCATCTCTATCTCCTCCATCTCCATCTTCTCTTCCATCTCCATCTCCATCTCCTCCATTTCCTCCATCTCCACCTTCTCCATCTCCATCACCTCCATCTCCATCATCTCCTCATCTCCTCCATCTCCACCTCCTCCACCTCCTCCATCTCCATCTCAATCTCCTCATCTCCATCCCCTCCATCTCCTCCACCACCACCTCCATCTCCTCATCTCCATCTCCATCTCCATCTCCTCCACCTCCATCTCCTCCACCTCCATCTCCTCCATCTCCACCTCCTTCACGTCCTCCATCATCTCCATTGCCTCCATCTCCATCTCCATCTCCATCTCCATCTCCATCTCCTCCATCTCCATCTCCTCCATCTCCTCCATCTCCATCTCCTCCTTCTCCTCCATCTCCTCCACCTCCATATCATCTCCTCCATCTCCTTCATCTCCACCTCCTCCACCTCCTCCATCTCATCTCCATCTTCTCCATCTCCTTCTCCTCCATCTCCTCCATCTCTCCAGATCTCCTCCACCTCCAACTCCTCCACCTCCATCTCCTCCATCTCCATCTTCTCCTCCATCTCTTCCATCTCCATCTCCTCCACCTCCATATCATCTCCTCCATGTCCACCTCTTCCATCTCCATCTCCTCCATCTCCATCATCTCCTCCATCTCCTCCATCTCCATATCATCTCCTCCATCTCCACCTCCTCCACCTCATCTCCATCTCCTCCATCTCTATCTCCTCTATCTCCATCTCCTCCATCTCCAACTCCTCCTTCTCCTCCATCTCTTCCACCTCCATATCATCTCCTCCATCTCCTCCATCTCCACCTCCTCCATCCCATCTCCATTTCCTCCATCTCCATCTCCTCCACCTCCATCTTCTACTCCATCTCCTCTATCTCTTCCATCTCCTCCACCCCCATATCATCTCCTCCATCTCCTCCATCTCCATCTCCATCTCCTCCATTTCCATCATCTCCTCATCTCCACCATCTCCATCTCCTCCTTCAACTCCATCATCTCCATCTCCACCTTCTCCTCCATCTCCATCTCCTCCACCTCCTCCCCCTCCCCCTCCCCCTCCCCTCCCCTCCCCCTCCCCCTCCCCCTCCCCCCCCCGATGCCCCTCCCCCCCCCGCCCCTCCCCCACCTTCCTCCTGGAAGGCTCCGCCCTTGACGAGTTTGAAGGAGAGGAAGGTGGCGCCCTCCTCGCTGAGGCTCCGCGAGTGCGGTGGCATCGACCCCGGGCTGCTCCCTCCGATGTCCGCGTGGTGACCGCGGCTCGCCACGAAGAACACCGGCGCCTCCTGCCCCGCCCAAAACACCTGCACACACCCACCACCCCCCGGCTCCAACACCTCCTCCACCACCATCTCCACCATCTCCACCATCTCCATCTCCACCATCTCCATCATCTCCATCTCCACCATCTCCACCATCTCCATCTCCACCATCTCCATCATCTCCATCTCCATCTCCACCATCTCCATCATCTCCATCTCCACCATCTCCATCTCCACCATCTCCACCATCTCCACCATCTCCATCTCCACCATCTCCATCTCCACCATCTCCACCATCTCCACCATCTCCACCATCTCCATCATCTCCATCTCCACCATCTCCATCATCTCCACCTCCACCATCTCCATCTCCACCATCTCCACCATCTCCACCATCTCCATCTCCACCATCTCCATCTCCACCATCTCCACCATCTCCACCATCTCCATCATCTCCATCTCCACCATCTCCATCTCCACCATCTCCACCATCTCCATCTCCACCATCTCCATCTCCACCATCTCCATCTCCACCATCTCCATCATCTCCATCTCCACCATCTCCATCTCCACCATCTCCACCATCTCCACCATCTCCATCTCCACCATCTCCACCATCTCCACCATCTCCATCTCCACCATCTCCATCTCCACCATCTCCATCTCCACCACCTCCTCCACCTCCACCACCTCCACCATCTCCACCACCTCCACCATCTCCATCTCCACCATCTCCACCATCTCCTCCATCTCCACCATCTCCACCATATCCTCCATCTCCACCACCTCCACCATCTCCACCCCCTCCACCATCTCCTCCATCTCCTCCATCTCCACCATCTCCTCCACCTCCTCCACCTCCACCGTCTCCACCGTCTCCACCACCTCCTCCATCTCCACCACCTCCACCACCTCCTCCACCTCCACCACTTCCACCATCTCCTCCATCTCCACCACCTCCACCACCTCCACCATCTCCACCATCTCCTCCACCTCCTCCACCTCCACCATCTCCACCACCTCCACCATCTCCTCCACCACCTCCACCATCTCCTCCACCTCCTCCACCTCCTCCACCTCCTCCACCTCCTCCATCTCCACCACCTCCTCCACCTCCTCCACCTCCACCACCTCCACCATCTCCTCCACCTCCTCCACCTCCTCCACCTCCACCACCTCCACCATCTCCACCATCTCCACCACCTCCTCCACCTCCTCCACCTCCACCATCTCCACCACCTCCACCACCTCCACCATCTCCACCATCTCCTCCACCTCCTCCACCTCCTCCACCTCCTCCACCTCCACCATCTCCACCATCTCCACCATCTCCACCATCTCCACCATCTCCTCCACCTCCTCCACCTCCTCCACCTCCTCCACCCCCTCGCTGGGCACTCACGGGGGTGATGACGGTGAGGTCGGGCAGATGACTCCCACCGGCACACGGGTGGTTACTCAGGATCACGTCCCCCTCCTGAAGGTCCTTCCCGAGGTGGCGGATCTGGAGAAGACATCAGGAGGACATCAGGAGGGTCTGAAACCTCCTTGAGGGGTTCTTGGGGGGTTCTTGGGGTTCCTGAGGAGTTCTTGGGGGGTTCTTGGAAGGTTCTTGGGGGGTTCGTGGTATTCGTGGAGGGTTCTTGGAGGGTTCTTGGGGTTCCTGGTGGGTTCTTGGGAGGTTCTTCGGGGGTTCTTGGAGGGTTCTTGGGGTTCCTGAGGGGTTCCTGGGGGGTTCTTGGGGGGTCTTGGGGTTCCTGAGGGGTTCCTGGGGGGTTCTTGGGGGGTCTTGGGGTTCCTGAGGGGTTCCTGGGGGGTTCTTGGGGGGTCTTGGGGTTCTTGGAGGGTTCTTGGAGGGTTCTTGGGAGGTTCTTAGAGGGTTCTTGGGGTTTGTGGGGGGTTCTTGGGGTTCTTGGTGGGTTCCTGGGGGGTTCTTGGTGGGTTCCTGAGGGGGTCCTGGTGGGTTCTTGGAGGGTTCTTGGGGTTCTTGGGGTTCTTGGAAGGTTCTTGGGGGGTTCGTGGGGGGTTCTTGGAGGGTTCTTGGGGTTCCTGGTGGGTTCTTGGGAGGTTCTTGGTGGGTTCTTGGAGGGTTCTTGGGGTTCCTGAGGGGTTCCTGGGGGGTTCTTGGGGGGTTCTTGGGGTTCTTGGAGGGTTCTTGGTGGGTTCTTGGGGTTCTTGGAGGGTTCTTGGCGGTTCTTGGAGGGTTCTTGGGGGTTCTTGGGAGGTTCTTAGAGGGTTCTTGGGGTTTGTGGGGGGTTCTTGGTGGGTTCTTGGAGGGTTCTTGGGGTTCGTGGGGGGTTCTTGGGGTTCTTGGGGGGTTCCTGAGGGGTTCTTGGGGGGTTCTTGGGGTTCTTGAAGGGTTCTTGGGGGGTTCTTGGGGTTCCTGGGGGGTTCTGAGAGGTTCCTGGGGGGTTCTTGAGGGGTTCTTGGGGTTCCTGGGGGGTTCTTGGTGGGTTCTTGGAGGGTTCTTGGGGTTCGTGGGGGGTTCTTGCAGGATTCTTGGCGTTCGTTGGGTTCTTGGGTGGTTCTTGGGGTTCCTGAGGGGTCCCTTGTGGGTTCTTGGGAGGTTCTTAGGGTTCTTGGGGGGTTCTTGGGGTTCCTGAGGGGTTCCTGGTGGGTTCTTGGGGTTCCTGAGGGGTTCTTGGGGATTCCTGGTGGGTTCTTGGGGTTCCTGAGGGGCTCTTGGTGGGTTCTTGGGGTTCCTGAGGGGTTCTTGGAGGGTTCTTGGGGTTTCTGGTGGGTTCTTGTTGGGGTTCCTGGGAAGGATCTCGGTGGTGGTTGTCCCCCTTGTCCCACCTGGAACTGGACGGTCTCCTGCATGGCCCCGAGGTGGACGGGGATGTGGGGAGCGTTGGACACTAAACCGCCGTCGGGGCCGAAGAGGGCACAGGAGAAGTCCAATCGCTCTTTGATGTTGGTGGAGATGGCCGTTCGCTGCAGGATGCGACCCATCTGCTCTGCACGGCGGCGCGGGGACACCGGGGAGGGGGGGACAACGGGGACCTTCAGAAGAAGACCTCAAACCTCCATGGAAGACCACCCCCAAACCCTCAGCCCTCAAGAACCCCAAAGAACCCATCAGAAAGCCACCAGGAAGCCCTCAAGAACCCAAAGAACCCACCAGGAACCTCCCAGAAGCCCTCAAGAAACCACCAGGAACCTCCTAGAAGCCCTCAAGAACCCACCAGGAACCTCCCAGAAGCCCTCAAGAACCCCAAAGAATCCACCAGAAACCCCTCAAGAACCCAAAGAACCCACCAGGAACCTCCCAGAAGCCCTCAAGAACCCCAAAGAATCCACCAGAAACCCCTCAAGAACCCAAAGAACCCACCAGGAACCTCCCAGAAGGCCTCAAGAACCCAAAGAATCCACCAGGAACCCCTCAAGAACCCAAAGAACCCACCAGGAACCTCCCAGAAGCCCTCAAGAACCCAAAGAACCCACCAGAAACTCCTCAAGAACCCAAAGAACCCATCAGGAACTCACCAGGAAGCCCTCAAGAACCCAAAGAATCCACCAGAAATCCCTCAAGAACCCAAAGAACCCATCAGGACCTCAGCAGGAAGCCCTCAAGAAGCCAAAGAACCCACCAGGAACCTCTCAGGAGCCCTCAAGAACCCAAAGAAACCACCAGAAACTCCTCAAGAACCCAAAGAACCCATCAGGAACTCACCAGGAAGCCCTCAAGAACCCAAAGAATCCACCAGAAATCCCTCAAGAACCCAAAGAACCCATCAGGACCTCAGCAGGAAGCCCTCAAGAAGCCAAAGAACCCACCAGGAACCTCTCAGGAGCCCTCAAGAACCCAAAGAAACCACCAGGAACCCCTCAAGAAGCCAAAGAACCCATCAGAAAGCCACCAGGAAGCCCTCAAGAACCCAAAGAACCCACCAGGAACCTCTCAGAAGCCCTCAAGAACCCAAAGAACCCACCAGGAACCTCTCAGAAGCCCTCAAGAAACCAAAGAACCCATTAGAAACCCACCAGGAACCTCTCAAGAACCCAAAGAATCCACCAGGAACCTCCCAGGAAGCCCTCAAGAACCCAAAGAACCCACCAGGAACCTCCCAGAAGGCCTCAAGAACCCAAAGAACCCACCAGGAACCTCTCAGGAAGCCCTTAAGAACCCAAAGAACCCACCAGGAACCTCTCAGGAGCCCTCAAGAACCCAAAGAACCCACCAGGAACCCGTCAAGAATCCCAAGAACCCATCAGGAACCCACCAGGAAGCCCTCAAGAACCCAAAGAACCCACCAGGAACTGCTCAAGAAGCCAAAGAACCCACCAGGAATCTCCCAGAAACCCTCAAGAAGCCAAAGAACCCACCAGGAACCTCCCAGAAGGCCTCAAGAACCCAAAGAATCCACCAGGACCCCCTCAAGAAGCCAAAGAACCCACCAGAAACCCATCAAGAACCCAAAGAACCCACCAGGAACCTCTCAGAAGCCCTCAAGAAACCAAAGAACCCACCAGGAACCTCTCAAGAACCCAAAGAATGCACGAGGAACCTCCCAGAAGCCCTCAAGAACCCCAAGAACCCACCAGGAACCTCTCAGAAGGCCTCAAGAACCCAAAGAACCCACCAGGAACCTCTCAGAAGCCCTCAAGAAGCCAAAGAACCCACCAGGAACCTCTCAAGAACCCAAAGAATCCACGAGGAACCTCCCAGAAGCCCTCAAGAACCCCAAGAACCCACCAGGAACCTCTCAGAAGCCCTCAAGAACCCAAAGAACCCACCAGGAACCTCTCAGAAGCCCTCAAGAAGCCAAAGAATCCACCAGAAACCCCTCAAGAACCCAAAGAATCCACCAGAAACCCCTCAAGAACCCCAAGAACCCACCAGGAACCTCTCAGAAGCCCTCAAGAACCCAAAGAACCCATTAGAAACCCACCAGGAAGCCCTCAAGAAGCCCAAGAACCCACCAGGAACCTCTCAGGAGCCGTCAAGAACCCAAAGAACCCATCAGGAACCTCCCAGAAGCCCTCAAGAACCCACCAGGAAGCCCTCAAGAACCCAAAGAACCCACCAGGAACCTCCCAGAAGCCCTCAAGAACCCACCAGGAAGCCCTCAAGAACCTCCCAGGAACCTCCAAGAACCCCTCAGGAACCCCCCGAGGAACCTTCAGGAGAAGACCTGAGCTCCGTGGAAGCCCCCACGTCACCTCCCGCCACCATCCCAGCGGCGGAGGTGGACCCCCATCCGCACCTGCGATGCTCATGAAGCGGTGGGAGAAGATGGAGAGGTGGACGGCGTCGAGTTGAGGGGACAGAGGCCGAGGGGTCCCCGACCCCACGGCGATGATGATGTCTCCAAAGTCGGTGATGGTGGCCCTACAGCCCGGCTCCACCACGATGGTGCTGCAGGACACGCACCGGGGACAGGGCCTCCAGGACATCCCACCACCACCACCACCTCGAGGGCCCCATGAGGTCCCACCACCTCCTCGAGGTCCCACCACCTCCTGGAAGTCCCACCACCACCTCCTCGACATCTCTATGAGGTCCCATCACCACCTCCTGGAGGTCCCTATGAGGTCCCATCACCACCTCCTGGAGGTCCCTATGGGGTCCCACCACCTCCTGGAGGTCCCCATGAGGTCCCATCACCTCCTGGAGGTCCCTATGAGGTCCCAGTACCACCTCCTGGAGGTTCCTATGAGGTCCCATCACCACCTCCTGGAGGTCCCTATGGGGTCCCACTACCTCTTCGAGGTCCCTATGGGGTCCCACCACCTCCTGGAGGTCCCTATGGGGTCCCACCACCTCCTGGAGGTCCCTATGGGGTCCCACCACCTCCTGGAGGGCCCCATGAGGTCCCATCACCTCCTCGAGGTCCCTATGAGGTCCCATCACCACCTCCTGGAGGTCCCTATGAGGTCCCATCACCACCTCCTGGAGGTCCCAATGAGGTCCCACCACCTCCTCGAGGTCCCTATGGGGTCCCACCACCTCCTGGAGGTTCCTATGAGGTCCCAGCACCACCTCCTGGAGGTCCCCATGAGGTCCCACCACCTCCTGGAGGTCCCTAAGAGGTTCTATCACCTCTTTGAGGTCCCTATGAGGTCCCATCACCACCTCCTGGAGGTTCCTATGGGGTCCACCACCTCCTGGAGGTCCCTATGAGGTCCCATCACCACTTCCTGGAGGTCTCCATGAGGTCCCATCACCACCTCCTGGAGGTCCCTATGGGGTCCCACCACCTCCTGGAGGTCCCCATGAGGTCCCATCACCTCCTGGAGGTCCCTATGAGGTCCCATCACCTCCTGGAGGTCCCTATGAGGTTCTATCACCTCCTGGAGGTTCCTATGAGGTCCCATCACCACTTCCTGGAGGTCCCTATGAGGTCCCACCACCTCCTGGAGGTCCCTATGGGCTCCCATCACCTCCTGGAAGTCCCTATGAGGTCCCATCACCACCTCCTGGAGGTCCCTATGAGGTCCCATCACCACCTCCTGGAGGTCCCCATGAGGTCCCACCACCTCCTGGAGGTCCCTATGGGGTCCCACCACCTCCTGGAGGTTCCTATGAGGTCCCACCACCTCAAGGAGGTTCCTATGAGGTCCCATCACCACCTCCTGGAGGTCCCCATGAGGTCCCATCACCTCCTGGAGGTCTCTATGAGGTCCCATCACCACCTTATGGAGGTCCCCAAGAGGTCCCACCACCTCCTGGAGGTCTCTATGGGCTCCCACCACCTCCTGAAGGTCCCATCACCACCTCCTGGAGGTTCCTATGGGCTCCCATCACCTCCTCGAGGTCCCATCACCACCTCCTGGAGGTCCCAATGAGGTCCCACCACCTCCTGGAGGTCCCTATGAGGTTCTATCACCTCCTGGAGGTTCCTATGAAGTCCCATCACCACCTCCTGGAGGTCCCTATGGGGTCCCACCACCTCCTGGAGGTCCCTATGGGCTCCCATCACCACCTCCTGGAGGTCCCCATGAGGTCCCACCACCTCCTGGAGGTCCCTATGGGGTCCCACCACCTCCTGGAGGTCCCCGTAAGGTTCCACCATCTCCTGGAGGTCCCATCACCACCTCCTGGAGGTCCCTATGGGGTCCCACTACCTCTTCGAGGTCCCTATGAGGTCCCATCACCACCTCCTCGACGTCTCTATGGGGTCCCATCACCTCTTTGAGCTCCCCATGAGGTTCTATCACCTCTTGGAGGTCCCTATGGGGACCCATCACCACCTCCTGGAGGTCCCAATGAGGTCCCACCACCTCCTGGAGGTCCCTATGAGGTCCCACCACCACCTCCTGGAGGTCCCCATGAGGTCCCACCACCTCCTGGAGGTCCCACCACCACTTCCTTGACTTCTCTATGGGGTCTCACCACTTCCTGGAGGTCCCTATGGGCTCCCACCACCTCCTCGAGGTCCCTATGAGGTTCCATCACCACCTCCTGGAGGTCCCTATGAGGTCCCACCACCTCCTGGAAGTCCCACCACTACCTCCTTGACGTCTCTATGGGGTCCCACCACCTCCTCGAGGTCCCTATGGGGTCCCACTACCTCTTCGAGGTCCCTATGAGGTCCCATCACCACCTCCTGGAGGTCCCAATGAGGTCCCACCACCTCCTGGAGGTCCCTATGGGGTCCCACCACCTCCTTGAGGTCTCTATGGGGTCCCACTACCTCTTCAAGGTCCCTATGAGGTCCCAGCACCACCTCCTGGAGGTCCCTATGGGCTCCCATCACCTTCTGGAGGTCCCTATGGGCTCCCACCACCACCTTGAGCTCCCTATGAGGTCCCAAGACCTCCTGGAAGTCCCACCACCACCTCCTCGAGGTCCCTATGGGCTCCCATCACTCCCTGGAGGTCCCCAGGAGGTTCCATCTCCCCCTGGAGGTCCTCATGAGGTCCCACCACCACCTCCTGGAGCTCCCCATGAGGTTCCACCATCTCCTCAATGTCCCCATGAGGACCCATCACCACCTCCTCGAGGTCCCCATGAGGTCCCACCACCTCCTGAAGGTCCCATCACCACCTCCTGAAGGTCCCTATGGGCTCCCATCACCTCCTGGAGGTCCCAATGAGGTCCCATCACCACCTCCTGGAGGTCCCTATGGGGTCCCACCACCACCTCCTGGAGGTCCCTATGGGGTCCCATCACCTCCTGGAGGTCCCTATGGGCTCCCACCACCACCTCCTGGAGGTCCCAATGAGGTCCCACCACCACCTTGAGCTCCCCATGAGGTCCCACCAACTCCTGGAGGCCTCATCACCACCTCCTGGAAGTCACTATGAGGTCCCATCACCACCTCCTGGAGGTCCCTATGGGGTCCCACTACCTCTTCGAGGTCCCTATGAGGTCCCATCACCACCTCCTGAAGGTCCCAATGAGGTCCCACCACCTCCTGGAGGTCCCTATGGGGTCCCACCACCTCCTGGAGGTCCCTATGGGGTTCTATCACCTCCTGGAGGTCCCCATGAGGTCCCACCACCTCCTGAAGGTCCCATCACCACCTCCTGAAGGTCCCCATGAGGTCCCACCACCTCCTGGAGGTCCCACCACCACCTCCTTGACTTCTCTATGGGGTCCCACCACCTCCTGGAGGTCCCTATGGGCTCCCACCACCTCCTCGAGGTCCCTATGAGGTCCCATCACCACCTTATGGAGGTCCCCATGAGGTCCCACCACCTCCTGGAAGTCCCACCACCACCTCCTGGAGGTCTCTATGGGGTCCCACCACCTCCTCGAGGTCCCTATGGGGTTCTATCACCTCTTCGAGGTCCCTATGGGGTCCCATCTCCCCCTGGAGGTCCCGAGGAGGTCCCACCACCACCTCCTGGAGGTCCCTATGAGGTCCCACCACCTCCTGGAAGTCCCACCACCACCTCCTCGATGTCTTTATGGGGTCCCACCACCTCCTCGAGGTCCCTATGAGGTTCTATCACCTCTTCGAGGTCCCATCACCACCTCCTCGAGGTCCCTATGAGGTTCTATCACCTCTTCGAGGTCCCATCACCACCTCCTCGAGGTCCCTATGGGGTTCTATCACCTCTTGGAGGTCCCTATGAGGTCCCATCTCCCCCTGGAGGTCCCGAGGAGGTCCCACCACCACCTCCTGGAGGTCCCTATGAGGTCCCACCACCTCCGGGAAGTCCCACCACCACCTCCTGGACGTCTTTATGAGGTCCCACCACCTCCTCGAGGTCCCTATGAGGTTCTATCACCTCTTCGAGGTCCCATCACCACCTTCTGGAGGTCCCTATGAGGTCCCACCACCTCCTAGAAGTCCCACCACTACCTCCTTGACGTCTTTACGGGGTCCCACCACCTCCTCGAGGTCCCTATGGGGTTCTATCACCTCTTCGAGGTCCCATCACCACCTCCTCGAGGTCCCTATGGGGTTCTATCACCTCTTCGAGGTCCCATCACCACCTCCTCGAGGTCCCTATGGGGTTCTATCACCTCTTGGAGGTCCCTATGGGGTCCCACCTCCCCCTGGAGGTCCCGAGGAGGTCCCACCACCACCTCCTTGAGCTCCCCATGAGGTCCCACCACCTCCTGGAAGTCCCACCACCACCTCCTCGACATCTTTATGGGGTCCCACCACCTCCTCGGGGTCCCTATGAGGTTCTATCACCTCTTCGAGGTCCCATCACCACCTCCTCGAGGTCCCTATGAGGTTCTATCACCTCCTCGAGGTCCCATCACCACCTCCTCGAGGTCCCTATGGGGTTCTATCACCTCCTGGAGGTCCCTATGAGGTCCCATCTCCCCCTGGAGGTCCCGAGGAGGTCCCACCACCACCTCCTGGAGGTCCCTATGGGCTCCCACCACCTCCTGGAGGTCCCTATGAGGTCCCATCACCACCACCTTGAGCTCCCCATGAGGTCCCACCACCTCCTGGAAGTCCCACCACCACCTCCTCGACATCTTTATGGGGTCCCACCACCTCCTCGGGGTCCCTATGAGGTTCTATCACCTCTTCGAGGTCCCATCACCACCTCCTCGAGGTCCCTATGAGGTTCTATCACCTCTTTGAGGTCCCCATGAGGTCCCATCACCACCACCTTGAGCTCCCCATGAGGTCCCACCACCTCCTGGAAGTCCCACCACCACCTCCTCGACGTCTTTATGGGGTCCCACCACCTCCTCGAGGTCCCTATGAGGTTCTATCACCTCTTGGAGGTCCCTATGAGGTCCCATCTCCCCCTGGAGGTCCCGAGGAGGTCCCACCACCACCTCCTGGAGGTCCTTATGAGGTCCCACCACCTCCTGGAAGTCCCACCACCACCTCCTCAACGTCTCTATGGGGTCCCACCACCTCTTTGAGCTCCCCATGAGGTTCTATCACCTCTTCGAGGTCCCATCACCACCTCCTCGAGGTCCCTATGGGGTTCTATCACCTCTTCGAGGCCCCATCACCACCTCCTCGAGATCCCTATGGGGTTCTATCACCTCTTCGAGGTCCCATCACCACCTCCTCGAGGTCCCTATGAGGTTCTATCACCTCTTCGAGGTCCCATCACCACCTCCTCGAGGTCCCTATGAGGTTCTATCACCTCTTCGAGGTCCCATCACCACCTCCTCGAGGTCCCTATGGGGTTCTATCACCTCTTGGAGGTCCCTATGAGGTCCCACCACCTCCTGGAGGTCCCGAGGTGGTCCCACCACCACCTCCTGGAGGTCCCTATGAGGTCCCACCACCTCCGGGAAGTCCCACCACCACCTCCTCGACGTCTTTATGGGCTCCCACCACCTCCTCGAGGTCCCTATGAGGTTCTATCACCTCTTCGAGGTCCCATCACCACCTCCTCGAGATCCCTATGGGGTTCTATCACCTCTTTGAGGTCCCATCACCACCTCCTCGAGGTCCCTATGGGGTCCCACCACCTCCTCGAGGTCCCTATGAGGTTCTATCACCTCTTCGAGGTCCCATCACCACCTCCTGGAGGTCCCTATGGGGTCCCACCACCTCCTGGAGGTCCCCATGAGGTCCCATCTCCCCCTGGAGGTCCCGAGGAGGTCCCACCACCACCTCCTGGAGGTCCCCATGAGGTCCCATCTCCCCCTGGAGGTCCCGAGGAGGTCCCACCACCACCTCCTGGAGGTCCCTATGAGGTCCCACCACCTCCTAGAAGTCCCACCACTGCCTCCTTGACGTCTTTATGAGGTCCCACCACCTCCTTGAGGTCCCTATGAGGTTCTATCACCTCTTCGAGGTCCCATCACCACCTCCTCGAGGTCCCTATGGGGTTCTATCACCTCCTGGAGGTCCCTATGAGGTCCCACCTCCCCCTGGAGGTCCCGAGGAGGTCCCACCTGTTGGTGTCGATGACGATGGCGGGGCCGTCGATGGTGTGGTCACTCTCGAGGTTCTCCAGAAGGAACACCGGAGTCTCCATGAAACCGTTGTCGAAGTAACACGGCGTCACCTGTTGGAGGTCCCACCACCACCACCGTGGGGTCAGTGTGGACCTTCCCGGTGGTCCCATCAGGGTGGTGGTGGTGGCGGTTGTCACCATTTCGGGCCGAAGAGGTCTCCCGGTGGGAGTCCGTCGGGCGTCGCAGGAGACACCGCTGCTGCCCACGGCGCGGACGCGGACATCGTCCACCAGGATGGGGCGGTCCGGGATGGAGAACCCAAACTCCGTCACATACCTGAGGGGACACGGGGGAGGTGGGGGAGGGGGAGGAGATGGAGGTGGAGGTGGAGGTGGAGATGGAGATGGGGATGGGGATGGAGGTGGAGGTGGAGGTGGAGGTGGAGATGGAGGTGGAGATGGAGGTGGAGATGGAGGTGGAGGTGGAGATGGAGGTGGAGGTGGAGATGGAGGTGGAGATGGAGGTGGAGGTGGAGGTGGAGGTGGAGATGAGGTGGAGGTGGAGGTGGAGGTGGAGGTGGAGGTGGAGATGGAGATGGAGGTGGAGATGGAGGTGGAGGTGGAGATGGAGGTGGAGGTGGAGGTGGAGGTGGAGGTGGAGATGGAGGTGGAGATGGAGGTGGAGATGGAGATGGAGATGGGGATGGAGATGGGGATGGGGTTGGAGGTGGAGATGGAGGTGGAGATGGAGAAGATGGAGATGTTGGGATGGAGATGGTGGAGGTGGCGATGGAGATGATGGAGATGATGGTGGAGGTGGAGATGGTGGAGATGGAGATGGAGGAGATGGAGGTGATGGAGATGGAGATGCAGGAGATGGAGATGATAGAGATGATGGAGGAGATGGTGGAGACGGAGATGGTGGAGAAGATGGAGAAGGAGATGGAGATGGGATAGGATGGGACAGTGGGACTGGGATGGAGATGTTAGAGATCAGATGGAGATGGTGGAGATGGAGATGGTGGAGATGGAGATGGTGGAGATGGAAATGATGGAGATGGAGGTGGTGGAGGTGGAGGAGAAGGAGATGGTGGAGATGGAGATGATGGGATGGAGGTGGTGGAGATGGAGATGGTGAAGATGGAGATGGTGGAGATGGTGGAGA
The DNA here is from genome assembly GCF_017976375.1 of Cuculus canorus. Lineage (NCBI taxonomy): Eukaryota > Metazoa > Chordata > Aves > Cuculiformes > Cuculidae > Cuculus > Cuculus canorus. The sequence continues at coordinate 1,396,984 of NC_071402.1, forward strand.
TGGAGATGAGGAGATGGAGATGGAGATGCATACGGTGGAGACGGTGGAGATGGTAGAGAAGATGAAGAAGATGGAGATGGTGGAGAAGGAGATGGAGATGGAGATGGAGATGGAGATGGGATGGTGGAACTGGGATGGAGATGTTGGAGATGGTGGAGATGGAGATGGTGGAGATGATGGAGACAGAGGAGATGGAGATTATAGGATGGAAATGGTGAAGATGGAGATGGTGGAGATGGAGATGGAAATGATGGGATGAAGGTGGTGGAGATGGAGATGGTGCAGATGGAAGAGATGATGGAGATGATGGAGATGGAGATTATAGGATGGAAATGTTGGAGATGGAGATGGAGATGGTGGAGCTGGAGATGATGGAGATGGAGAAGATGGAGATGGTGGAGATGGAGGAAATGGAGATGGAGAAGATGGAAATGGAGATGATGGAGATGGTGAAGATGGAGAAGATGGAGATGGAGGTGGTGGAGATGGAGATGATGGAGATGGTGGAGAGGGAGGAGATGGAGGAGATAGAGATGATGGAGATGGAGATGGAGATGAGATTGAGATGGAGATGGAGATGGAGATGATGGAGATGGAGAAGATGGAGATGGAGATGGAGATGGAGATGATGGGGATGGAGAAGATGGAGATGGAGATGGAGATGGAGATGATGGGGATGGAGATGGAGATTATGGAGATGGAGATTATGGAGACGGAGATGATGGAGATGGAGATGGTGGAGATTGAGGAGATGGAGATGGAGAAGATGGAGAAGATGGAGATGGAGATGGAGATGGAGATGGTGGAGATGGAGCTGATGGAGATGGAGGTGGTGGAGATGATGGGATGGAGGTGGTGTTGGTGTTGGTCGGACCGTGCGGTGAAGGCGCTGCGGAAGTCTCCGGAGGCGCAGGAGGCGTCGGTGGAGGGGAAGCCCTTTGCCGACACCATCAGAGCGCAGTCGGTGCCGGCGTAGCGCAGGTGCAGGAAACGCTCCGTCCGCACCCCTGACCTGAACCCCAAAAACCAACCGTGAACCCCAAAATCCACCGTGAACCCCGAAATCCAACACCGGGAACCCCGAAATCCATCCCTGAACCCCAAAATCCACAGCGTGAACCCCGAAACCCACACCGGGAACCCCAAAAACCAACACCGTGAACCCCGAAAACCACACCGGGAACCCCAAAAACCAACACCGGGAACCCCAAAATCCACACCGTGAACCCCAAAATCCATCCCTGAACCCCGAAATCCGACCCTGAACCCCAAAAACCAACCGTGAACCCCAAAAACCAACACCGGGAACCCCAAAAACCACACAGTGAACCCCGAAACCCATCCCTGAACCCCAAAACCACACCGTGAACCCCGAAATCCAACCCTGAACCCCGAAATCCAACACCGTGAACCCCAAAATCCACACCGTGAACCCCGAAATCCACACCGGGAACCCCAAAACCCAACACCGTGAACCCCGAAATCCACACCGGGAACCCCGAAATCCATCCCTGAACCCCAAAAACCCCACCATGAACCCCAAAAACCCCCACCGGGAACTCCGAAATCCAACCCTGAACCCCAAAAACCACCGTGAACCCCGAAATCCACACCCTGAACCCCAAAATCCACACCGGGAACCCCAAAATCCATCCTGAACCCCGAAATCCATCCCTGAACCCCAAAAACCCCACCGGGAACCCCCAAAACCACACCGGGAACCCCAAAAACCACACCCTGAACCCCAAAAACCACCACTGTGAACCCCGAAATCCACACCGGGAACCCCAAACCACACCCTGAACCCCAAAACCCACACCGTGAACCCCAAAATCCACACCGGGAACCCCAAAAACCACACCGTGAACCCCGAAATCCATCCCTGAACCCCAAAAAACACCGGGAACCCCAAAAACCAACACCGGGAACCCCGAAAACCACACCGGGAACCCCAAAAACCAACACCGGGAACCCCAAAATCCACACCGTGAACCCCGAAATCCATCCCTGAACCCCGAAATCCGACCCTGAACCCCAAAAACCAACCGTGAACCCCAAAAACCAACACCGGGAACCCCAAAAACCACACCGGGAACCCCGAAATCCAACCCTGAACCCCGAAATCCAACACCGTGAACCCCAAAATCCACACCGTGAACCCCGAAATCCACACCGGGAACCCCAAAACCCAACACCGTGAACCCCGAAATCCACACCGGGAACCCCGAAATCCATCCCTGAACCCCAAAAACCCCACCATGAACCCCAAAAACCCACACCGTGAACCCCAAAATCCACACCGTTAACCCCGAAACCCACACCGGGAACCCCCAAAACCCACCGGGAACCCCGAAATCCACACCGGGAACCCCAAAAACCAACCGTGAACCCCGAAATCCAACACCGGGAACCCCAAAATCCACACCGGGAACCCCAAAAACCACACCGGGAACCCCAAAACCCACACCGTGAACCCCAAAATCCAACCCTGAACCCCAAAATCCCACACCATGAACCCCAAAACCCAACCGTGAACCCCAAAAACCACCGTGAACCCCAAAATCCAACCGTGAACCCCAAAAACCGACCGTGAACCCCAAAATCCGACCCTGAACCCCAAAAACCACACCGTGAACCCCGAAATCCATCCCTGAACCCCAAAACCCACACCCTGAACCCCAAAAACCACACCGGGAACCCCGAAACCACACCGTGAACCCCAAAATCCCACCCTGAACCACAAAATCCGACCCTGAACCCCAAAATCCACACCTTGAACCCCAAAATCCCACCCTGAACCCCAAAATACACACCGTGAACCCCAAAACCCCACTGTGAACCCCAAAATCTGACTGTGAACCCCCAAAAACCGACCGTGAACCCCAAAATCCAATCGTGAACCCCAACATCCGACCCCATCGCACCCCAAAATCCGACTGTGAAACCCAAAATCCAACCGTGAACCCCAAAACCGACCCCATTGCACCCCAAAAACCGACTATGAATCCCCAAAAACCGACTGTGAACTCCAACATCCAAACGTGAACCCCAAAAACCGACTGTGAACCCCAAATTCCAGCCCTGAACCCCAAAACCCGACCATGAACCCCAAAATGCAACTGTGAACCCCAAAATTCAACCGTGAACCCCCAAAAATGACCATGAACCCCAAAATCCGACCCCATCGCACCCCAAAACCCATCCGTCAACCCCAAAATCCAACCATGAACCCCAAAATCACCCAATCACACCCCAAAACCACTCCTGAGCCCCCAAATCCCATCGCACCCCAAAATCCACCCCTGAAACCCCAAATCTCCCCATAGCACCCCAAAATCCATCCCCTACACCCCAAACTCCCCCAGTCACCCAGCTCTCTCCCCACCTCCCCCCGAGATTTTGGGGTCCCTCTGCCCCCCAGGGTCCCCCCACATTTTGAGGTCCCCCCTGTCCCCACATTTTGGGGTCCCCCATGCCCCAGGTCCCCCCGATTTTGGGGTCCCCCCATCCCCAAGAGTCCCCCTACATTTTGGGGTCCCCAACTCCCCACACTTTAGGGTCCCCCATCCCCCAGGTCCCCCCAATTTTGGGGTCCCCCCACTTTTAGGCTCCCCGTTCCCTCTCATTTGATGTCCCTCCATCCCCCAATTCCCCCATATTTTGGGGTCCCCCCACCCCCAGGTTCCCCTTTCAATTTCGGGGTCCCCCGACCCCCTGGCTCCCCGTCCCCTCTCATTTGGGGTCCCCCATCCCCCAGTTCCCCCCAATCTAGGGATCCCCCTGTCTCACAGGTCCCCCCACATTTTGGGGTCCCCCATACTCCAGTGTCCCCCCACGTTTTGGGGTCCCCCTGTCCCCCATCTCCCCACATTTAGGGGTCCCCCTGTCCTCCAGTGTCCCCCCACATTTTGAGGTCCTCATTCCCCCACACTTTGGGGTCCCCCTGCCCCCCAGGCTCCCTTCCCCTCTCAATTGGGGTCCCCCACCCCAAGGTCCCCCCAATTATGGGGTCCCCCCACCTGCAGGTTCCCCCTTCAATTTCGGGTTCCCCATCTCCCCACATTTTGGGGTCCCCATCTTCTCATATTTTGGGGTCCCCCATCCCCCAGGTCCACCCAATTTTGGGGCCCCCCACCCCCAAGTCCCCTTCCCCTCTCATTTGGTGTCCCCCATCCCCCCCAAATTTGTGGTCCCCATGTCCCACAGGTCCCCCCAATTCCAGGGACCCCCAACCCCCAGGGTCCCCCCACATTTTGGGGTCCCCATCTCCCCACATTTTGGGGTCTCCCATTCCCCAGGTCCCCCAATTTTGGGGTCCCCCCACTTTTAGTCTCCCCATTCCCTCTCATTTGACCCCTCTATGGGTGCTGAGATCCCTCTGTGGGTGCTGAGATCCCATCTATGGGTGCTGAGATCCCATCTATGGGTGCTGAGATCCATCTATGGGTGCTGAGATCCCTCTATGGGTGCTGAGACCCCTCTATGGGTGCTGAGATCCCTCTATGGGTGCTGAGACCCCTCTATGGGTGCTGAGATCCCTCTGTGGGTGCTGAGATCCCATCTATGGGTGCTGAGATCCCTCTATGGGTGCTGAGACCCCTCTATGGGTGCTGAGATCCCTCTATGGGTGCTGAGACCCCTCTATGGGTGCTGAGATCCCATCTATGGGTGCTGAGATCCCTCTATGGGTGCTGAGAGCCCTCTATGGGTGCTGAGATCCCTCTATGGGTGCTGAGATCCCATCTATGGGTGCTGAGATCCATCTATGGGTGCTGAGATCCCTCTATGGGTGCTGAGACCCATCTATGGGTGCTGAGATCCCATCTATGGGTGCTGAGATCCCTCTATGGGTGCTGAGAGCCCTCTGTGGGTGCTGAGATCCCTCTGTGGGTGCTGAGATCCCATCTATGGGTGCTGAGACCCCTCTATGGGTGCTGAGATCCCATCTATGGGTGCTGAGACCCCTCTATGGGTGCTGAGATCCCTCTATGGGTGCTGAGACCCCTCTATGGGTGCTGAGACCCCATCTATGGGTGCTGAGATCCCTCTGTGGGTGCTGAGATCCCTCTATGGGTGCTGAGATCCCATCTATGGGTGCTGAGATCCATCTATGGGTGCTGAGACCCCATCTATGGGTGCTGAGATCCCTCTATGGGTGCTGAGACCCTTCTATGGGTGCTGAGATCCCTCTATGGGTGCTGAGATCCCATCTATGGGTGCTGAGATCCCTCTATGGGTGCTGAGAGCCCTCTATGGGTGCTGAGATCCATCTATGGGTGCTGAGATCCCTCTATGGGTGCTGAGACCCCTCTATGGGTGCTGAGACCCCTCTATGGGTGCTGAGATCCCCTCTATGGGTGCTGAGATCCATCTATGGGTGCTGAGATCCCCTCTATGGGTGCTGAGATCCCATCTATGGGTGCTGAGACCCCTCTATGGGTGCTGAGATCCCCTCTATGGGTGCTGAGATCCCTCTATGGGTGCTGAGATCCATCTATGGGTGCTGAGATCCCTCTATGGGTGCTGAGACCCATCTATGGGTGCTGAGATCCCATCTATGGGTGCTGAGACCCCTCTATGGGTGCTGAGACCCCTCTATGGGTGCTGAGATCCATCTATGGGTGCTGAGACCCCTCTATGGGTGCTGAGATCCATCTATGGGTGCTGAGAGCCCTCTATGGGTGCTGAGATCCCTCTGTGGGTGCTGAGATCCCATCTATGGGTGCTGAGACCCCTCTATGGGTGCTGAGATCCCATCTATGGGTGCTGAGACCCCTCTATGGGTGCTGAGATCCCTCTATGGGTGCTGAGACCCCTCTATGGGTGCTGAGATCCCTCTATGGGTGCTGAGATCCCATCTATGGGTGCTGAGATCCATCTATGGGTGCTGAGACCCCATCTATGGGTGCTGAGATCCCTCTATGGGTGCTGAGACCCTTCTATGGGTGCTGAGATCCCTCTATGGGTGCTGAGATCCCATCTATGGGTGCTGAGATCCCTCTATGGGTGCTGAGACCCCTCTATGGGTGCTGAGATCCATCTATGGGTGCTGAGATCCCTCTATGGGTGCTGAGACCCCTCTATGGGTGCTGAGACCCCTCTATGGGTGCTGAGATCCCCTCTATGGGTGCTGAGATCCATCTATGGGTGCTGAGATCCCCTCTATGGGTGCTGAGATCCCATCTATGGGTGCTGAGACCCCTCTATGGGTGCTGAGATCCATCTATGGGTGCTGAGACCCCATCTATGGGTGCTGAGACCCCTCTATGGGTGCTGAGATCCCATCTATGGGTGCTGAGATCCCTCTATGGGTGCTGAGAGCCCTCTGTGGGTGCTGAGATCCCATCTGTGGGTGCTAAGATCCATCTATGGGTGCTGAGACCCCTCTATGGGTGCTGAGATCCCTCTATGGGTGCTGAGATCCATCTATGGGTGCTGAGATCCCTCTATGGGTGCTGAGATCCCATCTATGGGTGCTGAGATCCATCTATGGGTGCTGAGATCCCTCTATGGGTGCTGAGACCCATCTATGGGTGCTGAGATCCCATCTATGGGTGCTGAGATCCCTCTATGGGTGCTGAGAGCCCTCTGTGGGTGCTGAGATCCCTCTGTGGGTGCTGAGATCCCCTCTATGGGTGCTGAGATCCATCTATGGGTGCTGAGACCCATCTATGGGTGCTGAGATCCCATCTATGGGTGCTGAGATCCCTCTATGGGTGCTGAGAGCCCTCTGTGGGTGCTGAGATCCCTCTGTGGGTGCTGAGATCCCATCTATGGGTGCTGAGACCCCTCTATGGGTGCTGAGATCCCATCTATGGGTGCTGAGATCCATCTATGGGTGCTGAGACCCCATCTATGGGTGCTGAGATCCCTCTATGGGTGCTGAGACCCATCTATGGGTGCTGAGATCCCTCTATGGGTGCTGAGATCCCATCTATGGGTGCTGAGATCCCTCTATGGGTGCTGAGAGCCCTCTATGGGTGCTGAGATCCATCTATGGGTGCTGAGATCCCTCTATGGGTGCTGAGACCCCTCTATGGGTGCTGAGGCCCCTCTATGGGTGCTGAGATCCCCTCTATGGGTGCTGAGATCCATCTATGGGTGCTGAGATCCCCTCTATGGGTGCTGAGATCCCATCTATGGGTGCTGAGACCCCTCTATGTGTGCTGAGATCCCATCTATGGGTGCTGAGATCCATCAATGGGTGCTGAGACCCCATCTATGGGTGCTGAGACCCCATCAATGGGTGCTGAGATCCCTCTATGGGTGCTGAGATCCCATCTATGGGTGCTGAGATCCATCTATGGGTGCTGAGACCCCTCTATGGGTGCTGAGACCCCATCTATGGGTGCTGAGAGCCCTCTATGGGTGCTGAGACCCCATCTATGGGTGCCGAGACCCCTCTATGGGTGCTGAGACCCCATCTATGGGTGCTGAGAGCCCTCTATGGGTGCTGAGATCCATCTATGGGTGCTGAGACCCCTCTGTGGGTGCTTAGATCCATCTATGGGTGCTGAGATCCCCTCTATGGGTGCTGAGGCCCCTCCTGACCCGCGGAAGCCATTGTCCTCGAGGGCGCGGCGACACCGGAGCTCCAATTCCTCGAAGCGCTCATCCAAAGCGGCGAAGGATTGGGATTCGTAACGGAGCGCACACGGAACCTGGAGCTCCTGGACCACATCGGCCAACGCCAACCCCAGCGCCGAGAGGACCCCACTGTGCCTGGAGACCCCCCAAAAAAACCACCACCGGAGAGGACATCAGAACCCCCCAAAAAAACCCAATATGGAACCATCAAACCAAGATGGAACCATCAAACCAATATGGAACCATCAAACCAAGATGGGACCATCAAACCAATATGGAACCATCAAAGCAATATGGGACCATCAAACCAATATGGGAACCATCAAACCAAGATGGGACCATCAAACCAAGATGGAACCATCAAACCAATATGGGACCATCAAACCAATATGGAACCATCAAACCAATATGGAACCATCAAACAAAGATGGGACCATCAAACCAATATGGGACCATCAAACCAATATGGAACCATCAAACCAAGATGGGAACCATCAAACCAATATGGAACCACCAAACCAAGATGGAACCATCAAAGCAATATGGGACCATCAAACCAATATGGGACCATCAAACCAAGATGGAACCATCAAACCAAGATGGGACCATCAAACCAATATGGAACCATCAAACCAATATGGAACCATCAAACCAATATGGAACCATCAAACCAATATGGAACCATCAAACCAAGATGGGACCATCAAACCAAGATGGAACCATCAAACCAATATGGGACCATCAAACCAATATGGGAACCATCAAACCAATATGGAACCATCAAACCAATATGGAACCATCAAACCAAGATGGGACCATCAAACCAATATGGGACCATCAAACCAATATGGGACCATCAAACCAAGATGGAACCATCAAACCAATATGGGACCATCAAACCAATATGGGACCATCAAACCAAGATGGAACCATCAAACCAAGATGGAACCATCAAACCAATATGGGACCATCAAACCAATATGGAACCATCAAACCAAGATGGAACCATCAAACCAAGATGGGAACCACCAAAACCAACTTGGGAACCACCATGGGGACCTCAAACCAAGACCATGGGGACCTCAAAACCACCATGGGGACCTCAAAACCACCATGGAGACCCCAAACCAAGACCATGGGGACCTCAAAACCACCACGGGGACCTCAAACCAAGACCATGGGGACCTCAAAACCACCATGGGGACCTCAAAACCACCATGGGGACCTCAAACCAAGACCATGGGGACCTCAAAACCACCATGGGGACCTCAAAACCACCACGGGGACCTCAAACCAACACCATGGGGACCTCAAACCAAGACCATGGGGACCTCAAAACCACCATGGGGACCTCAAACCAAGACCATGGGGACCTCAAAACCACCATGGGGACCTCAAAACCACCATGGGGACCTCAAACCAAGACCATGAAGACATGAAAACCACTATGGGGACCTCAAACCAAGACCATGGCGACATAGAAACCACCATGGGGACCTCAAACCAAGACCATGGGGACCTCAAAACCACCATGGGGACCTCAAAACCACCATGAGGACCTCAAAACCACCATGGGGACCTCAAACCAAGACCATGGGGACCTCAAAACCACCATGGGAACCTCAAAACCACCATGGGGACCTCAAACCAAGACCATGGAGACTCGAAAACCACCATGGGGACCTCAAAACCACCATGGGGACCCCAAACCAAGACCATGGAGACCCGAAAACCACCATGGGGACCTCAAAACAAGACATGGGGACCTCAAACCACCAAGGGAACCTCAAATCAAGACCATGGGGACCTCAAAACCACCACGGGGACCTCAAAACCACCATGGGGACCTCAAACCAAGACCATGGGGACCTCAAAACCACCACGGGGACCTCAAAACCACCATGGGGACCTCAAACCAAGACCTTGGAGACCTCGAAACCACCATGGGAACCTCAAACCAAGACATGGGGACCTCAAAACCACCATGAGGACCTCAAAACCACCATGGAGACCTCAAACCAAGACCATGGGGACCTCAAACCACCATGGGAACCACCAACCGAGACCATGGGGACCTCAAAACCACCATTGGGACCTCAAAACCACCACGGGGACCTCAAACCAAGACCACGGGGACCTCAAAACCACCATGGGGACCTCAAACCAAGACCATGGGGACCTCAAACCCAGACCTCGTTGACCCCCAACCCCACCCATGGGACGTCGAGGTGGTACCTGTGGATGAAGACCCTGGAGATGCCGAGGGCGCGGGCGATGGCGCAGGCGTGTTGGCCACCGGCGCCACCGAAACACGCCAAGACGTGGTCAGAGGTGGCGTGACCTCGAGCCTGGAGAGCAGAGGGGACACCTATGGGTGCTGAGAGCCATCTGTGGGTGCTGAGAGCCCTCTATGGGTGCTGAGATCCCTCTATGGGTGCTGAGATCCATCTATGGGTGCTGAGACCCCATCTATGGGTGCTGAGATCCCATCTATGGGTGCTGAGATCCATCTATGGGTGCTGAGATCCCATCTATGGGTGCTGAGACCCCTCTATGGGTGCTGAGATCCCATCTATGGGTGCTGAGATCCATCTATGGGTGCTGAGATCCCTCTATGGGTGCTGAGATCCCCTCTATGGGTGCTGAGATCCATCTATGGGTGCTGAGATCCCTCTATGGGTGCTGAGATCCCCTCTATGGGTGCTGAGATCCATCTATGGGTGCTGAGACACCATCTATGGGTGCTGTGATTCCATTTATGGGTGCTGAGACCCCTCTATGGGTGCTGAGACCCCATCTATGGGTGCTGAGATCCCTCTATGGGTGCTGAGACCCCATCTATGGGTGCTGAGATCCCTCTATGGGTGCTGAGATCCCCTCTATGGGTGCTGAGAGCCCTCTATGGGTGCTGAGACCCCTCTATGGGTGCTGAGACCCCTCTATAGTGGCCCAAACCCCTCTATAGTTGCCCAAACCCCCTCTATAGTGGCCCAAACCCCCTCTATAGTTGCCCAAACCCCCCCCATAGCTGCCCAAACCCCCCCTATAGTGGCCCAAACCCCCTCTATAGTGGCCCAAACCCCCTCTATAGTTGCCCAAACCCCTCTATAGTGGCCCAAACCCCTCTATAGTGGCCCAAACCCCCCTATAGTGGCCCAAACCTCCTCTATAGTTGCCCAAACCCCCTCTATAGTTGCCCAAACCCCCTCTATAGTTGCCCAAACCCCCTCTATAGTGGCCCAAACCCCCCCTATAGTGGCCCAAACCCCCTCTATAGTTGCCCACACCCCCCCTATAGTTGCCCAAACCCCCTCTATAGTTGCCCAAACCCCCTCTATAGTTGCCCAAACCCCCTCTATAGTGGCCCAAACCCCCTCTATAGTTGCCCAAACCCCCTCTATAGTTGCCCAAACCCCCCCTATAGTTGCCCAAACCCCCTCTATAGTGGCCCAAACCCCCTCTATAGTTGCCCAAACCCCCCTATAGTTGCCCAAACCCCCTCTATAGTGGCCCAAACCCCCCTATAGTTGCCCAAACCCCCTCTATAGTGGCCCAAACCCCCCCTATAGTGGCCCAAACCCCCTCTATAGTGGCCCAAACCCCCCCTATAGTTGCCCAAACCCCCTCTATAGTGGCCCAAACTCCCTCTATAGTGGCCCAAACCCCCCCTATAGTGGCCCAAACCCCCTCTATAGTGGCCCAAACCCCCTCTATAGTTGCCCAAACCCCCCTATAGTTGCCCAAACCCCCTCTATAGTGGCCCAAACCCCTCTATAGTTGCCCAAACCCCCTCTATAGTGGCCCAAACTCCCTCTATAGTGGCCCAAACCCCCCCTATAGTTGCCCAAACCCCCTCTATAGTGGCCCAAACCCCCTCTATAGTTGCCCAACCCCCCCCTATAGTTGCCCAAACCCCCTCTACAGTTGCCTAAAACCCCCTTATAGTTGCCCAAACCCCCTCTATAGTGGCCCAAACCCCCTCTATAGTTGCCCAAACCCCTCTATAGTGGCCCAAACCCCCCCTATAGTGGCCCAAACCCCCTCTATAGTGGCCCAAACCCCCTCTATGGTTGCCCAAACCCCCCTATAGTTGCCCAAACCCCCTCTATAGTGGCCCAAACCCCCTCTATAGTTGCCCAAACCCCCTCTATAGTTGCCCAAACCCCCTCTATAGTGGCCCAAACCCCCCCTATAGTGGCCCAAACCCCCTCTATAGTGGCCCAAACCCCCTCTATAGTTGCCCAAACCCCCTCTATAGTGGCCCAAACCCCCTCTATAGTGGCCCAAACCCCCTCTATAGTTGCCCAAACCCCCTCTATAGTTGCCCAAACCCCCTCTATAATGGCCCAAACCCCCTCTATAGTGGCCCAAACCCCCTCTATAGTGGCCCAAACCCCCTCTATAGTTGCCCAAACCCCCTCTATAGTTGCCCAAACCCCCTCTATAGTTGCCCAAACCCCCTCTATAGTGGCCCAAACCCCCTCTATAGTGGCCCAAACCCCCTCTATAGTTGCCCAACCCCTCCCCTCATGGTAGCCCAAACCCCCCCCGTGGTTGCCCACCTCGGTGAGGGCGCGGATGGGTCGGCACATGGCCTCGTTGGCCACTCGGATGAAGCCCATGGCCACCTCCTCCACGGTGAGGGGACGGCGTTGGCCGTTGGTGGCTTCGAAGTCCTCGATGGTGGTGGCCAAGCGGCGGAAGGCGGTGGCCGCCGTCTCCCGGCACAACGGTTGCGCTTCATCCGGACCGAAGATACGAGGGAAGAACTCCGGGAGGAGGCGGCCGAGGCACAGGTTGGCGTCGGTGACCGTCAGAGGACCTCCTGAGAAGAAGATCCACGTGGGGATCCATCGGAGACCACCAGAGACCATCAGAGACCATCAGAACCCACCAGAAACCCATTAGAACCCATTAGAACCCACCAGAAACCCATTAGAACCCACCAGAGACCCATTAGAACCCACCAGAAACACATTAGAACCCATTAGAACCCACCAGAAACCCATTAGAACCCACCAGAGACCCATTAGAACCCACCAGAAACACATTAGAACCCATTAGAACCCACCAGAAACCCATTAGAACCCATTAGAACCCACCAGAAACCAATTAGAACCCATCAGAACCCCATTAGAACCCACCAGAAACCCATTAGAACCAATTAGAACCCACCAGAGACCCATTAGAACCCATTAGAAACCCACCAGAAACCATTAGAACCCATCAGAAACCCATTGGAACCCATCAGAAACCCACCAGAAACCCATTAGAACCCATGAGAACCCACCAGAAACCATTAGAACCCACCAGAAACCCATTAGAACCCACCAGAAACCATTAGAACCCACCAGAAACCCATTAGAACCCCTTAGACCCCACCGGAAACCCATTAGACCCCACCAGAAACCCAATAGAAACCCATTAGAACCCACCAGAACCCATCAGAAACCCAATAGAAACCCATTAGAACCCACTAGAAACCCATTAGAACCCATTAGAACCCACCAGAAACCCATCAGAAACCCTTTAGAACCCATTAGAACCCACCAGAAACCCATTAGAACCCACCAGAAACCCATGAGAAACCCAATAGAAACCCATTAGAACCCATCAGAACCCATCAGAAACCCACTAGAAACCCATTAGAACCCATTAGAACCCACCAGAACCCATTAGAAACCCATTAGAACCCATCAGAACCCAACAGAAACCCATTAGACCCCACCAGAAACCCATTAGAACCCACTAGAACCCACCAGAAACCCATTAGACCCCTCCAGAAATCCATCAGAACCCATTAGACCCACCAGAGACCCATTAGAACCCATTAAAAACCCATGAGAACCCACCAGAAACCCATTAGACCCCTCCAGAAATCCATTAGAACCCATTAGAACCCACCAGAAACCCATTAGAACCCACCAGAAACCCATGAGAACCCATCAGAACCCATCAGAAACCCTTTAGAACCCATTAGAACCCACCAGAACCCATTAGAACCCATTAGAAACCCATCAGAACCCATCAGAACCCAACAGAAACACATTAGAACCCACCAGAAACCCACCAGAAACCATTAGAACCCACGAGACACCCATTATAACCCATTAGAACCCACCAGAAACCCATTAGATACCACCAGAAACCCATTAGATACCACCAGAAACCCATTAGAACCCCTTAGACCCCACCGGAAACCCATTAGACCCCACCAGAAACCCATTAGAACCCATTAGAACCCACCAGAAACCCATTAGATACCACCAGAAACCCATTAGATACCACCAGAAACCCATTAGAACCCCTTAGACCCCACCAGAAACCCATTAGAACCCACCAGAAACCCATTAGAACCCACCAGAAACCCACTAGATCTCACCAGAAACCCATTAGACCCCACCAGAAACCCATTAGACCCCACCAGAAACCCATTAGAACCCATTAGAACCCACCAGAAACCCATTAGAACCCACCAGAAACCCATTAGATCCCACCAGACACCCATTAGACCCCACCAGAAACCCATTAGACCCCACCAGAACCCACCAGAACCCAGCAGACCCCACACCGGTCGTGTCCACACTGACCTTTGCGGTAACAGGCGGGTCCAGGATGGGCTCCGGCCGACTCGGGACCAACGACGTAGAGCCCAGACCTGAGGGGGGACAGCGGTGGGAGAGGAGGTCCAGAACCTCCATAATGGAGAGAACCTCCATAATGGAGAGGAGAACCTCCATAGTGGAGAGGAGAACCTCCATCGTAGAGAGGAGAACCTCCATAATAGAGAGGAGAACCTCCATAATGGAGAGGAGAACCAGAACCCATTAGAACCCACCAGAAACCCATTAGAACCCATCAGAAACCATTAGAAGCCACCAGAAACCCATCAGAACCCATTAGAAAGCCATCAGAAACCATTAGAAACCACCAGAAACCCACCAGAAACCCATTAGAATCCACCAGAAACCCATTAGAACCCACTAGAACCCATTAGAACCCATTACAAACGCATTAGAACCCATCAGAACTCATTAGAACCCATTAGAAACCCATTAGAACCCACCAGAAACCCATTAGAACCCATCAGAAACACATTAGAACCCATTAGAACCCACCAGAAGGCCATTAGAACCCACCGGAAAGCTATTAGAACCCACCAGAAACCCATTAGAACCAACCAGAACCCATTAGAACCCACCAGAAACCCATTAGAACCAACCAGAACCCATTAGAACCAACCAGAACCCATTAGAACCCACCAGAAACCCATTAGAACCCATCAGAAACCCATTAGAAACCACCAGAAACCCATTAGAACCCATCAGAACCCATCAGAAACCCATTAGAACCCATCAGAAACCATTAAAACCCATTAGAATCCACCAGAAACCCATTAGAACCCATTACAAACCCATTAGAACCCACCAGAAACCCATTAGAAGCCATTAGAACCCACCAGAAACCCGTTAGAACCCATCAAAAACCCATTAGAACCCACTAGAACTCATTAGAACCCATTAGAAACCCATTGAACCCACCAGAAACCCATTAGAACCCATCAGAAACCCATTAGAACCCATTAGAACCCACCAGAAAGCCATTAGAACCCACCGGAAAGCTATTAGAACCCACCAGAAACCCATTAGAACCCATCAGAAAGCCATTAGAAACCACCAGAAACCCATTAGAACCCATCAGAACCCATCAGAAACCCATTAGACCCCACCAGAAACCCATTACAAACCCATTAGAACCCATCAGAAACCCATTAGAACCCACCAGAAACCCATTACAAACCCATTAGAACCCATCAGAAACCCATTAGAACCCACAAGAAACCCATTAGAACCCACCAGAAACCATTAGAAGCCACCAGAAACACATCAGAACCCATTAGAAACCCATCAGAAACCATTAGAACCCATAAGAACCCACCAGAAACCCATTAGAACCCATCAGAAACCCATTAGAACCCATTAGAAACCCAACAGAAACCATTAGAACCCATCAGAAACCCATTAGAACCCACCAGAAAGCCATTAGAAACCCACTAGAACACATTAGAACCCATTAGAACCCATTACAAACCCATTAGAACCCACCAGAAGCCCATTAGAAGCCATTAGAACCCACCAGAAACCCGTTAGAACCCATCAAAAACCCATTAGAACCCACCAGAACTCATTAGAACCCATTAGAAACCCATTAGAACCCACCAGAAACCCATTAGAACCCACCAGAAACCCATTAGAACCCACCAGAAACCCATTAGAACCAACCAGAACCCATTAGAACCCGCAGAAACCCATTAGAACCCATCAGAAAGCCATTAGAAACCACCAGAAACCCATTAGAACCCATCAGAACCCACCAGAACCCCATTAGAACCCATTAGAACCCACCAGAAACCCATTAGAACCCATTGGAAACCCATTAGAACCAACCAGAACCCATCAGAAACCCACCAGAACCCCATTAGAACCCCATTAGAACCCACCAGAACCCCATTAGAACCCACCAGAAACCCATTAGAACCAACCAGAACCCATCAGAAACCCACCAGAACCCCATTAGAACCCCATTAGAACCCATCAGAAACCCATTAGAACCCATTAGAAACCCATTACAAACCCATTAGAAGCCATTAGAAACCCAACAGAAACCATTAGAACCCATCAGAAACCCATTAAAACCCACCAGAAAGCCATTAGAAACCCATTAGAACACATTAGAACCCATTAGAACCCACCAGAAACCATTAAAACCCATTAGAACCCACCAGAAACCCATTAGAACCCATCAGAAACCATTAGAACCCATCAGAAACCCATTAGAACCCATCAGAAACCATTAGAAACCACCAGAAACCCATTAGAACCCACCGGAAACCAATTAGAAGCCATTAGAACCCACAACAAACCCATCAGAACCCATCAGAAACCCATTAGAACCCACCAGAAACCCACTAGAACCCATTAGAACCCACCAGAAACCCATTAGAACCCATCAGAAAGCCATTAGAAGCCATGAGAAACCCATTAGAACCCATCAGAAACCCATTAGAACCCATCAGAACCCATTAGAAACCCATTAGAACCCACCAGAAACCCATTAGGACCCATTAGAAACCCATTAGAACCCACCAGAACTCATTAGAACCCATTAGAACCCACCAGAAACCCATCAGAACCCACCAGAAACCCATTAGAACCCATCAGAAACCCATTAGAACCCATTAGTACCCACCAGAAACCCGTAAGAACCCACCAGAAACCCATAAGAACGCATTAGAACCCACCAGAAACCCATTAGAACCCACCAGAAAGCCATTAGAACCCACTGGAAAGCCATTAGAACCCACCAGAAACCCATCAGAACCAACCAGAACCCATTAGAACCCACCAGAAACCCATTAGAACCCACCAGAAACCCATTAGAACCAACCAGAACCCATTAGAACCCACCAGAAACCCATTAGAACCCACCAGAAACCCATTGAGAACCCACCAGAAACCCATAAGAACGCATTAGAACCCACCAGAAACCCATTAGAACCCATCAGAACCCATTAGAAACCCATTAGACCCCACAAGAAACCCATCAGACCCCACCAGAACCCATTAGAAACCCATTAGAACCCATTGAGAACCCATCAGAAACCCATAAGAACGCATTAGAACCCACCAGAAACCCATAAGAATGCATTAGAACCCACCAGAAACCCATTAGAACCCACCAGAAACCCGTTAGAACCCATCACAAACCCATTAAAACCCACCAGAAACCCATCAGAACCCGCCAGAACTCATTAGAACCCATGAGAACCCACCAGAAACCCATTAGAAACCACCAGAAACCCATTAGAACCCTTTAGAACCCACCAGAAACCCATTAGAACCCACCAGAACCCGCCAGAAACCCATTAGATCCCATCAGAAACCCATCAGAACGCATTAGAACCCACCAGAAACCCATTAGAACCCACCAGAAACCCATAAGAACCCATTAGAACCCACCAGAAACCCATAAGAACCCATTAGAACCCACCAGAAACCCATTAGAACCCACCAGAAACCCATTAGAACCCTTTAGAACCCACCAGAAACCCATTAGAACCCACCAGAAACCCATAAGAACCCATTAGAACCCACCAGAAACTCATTAGAACCCATCAGAAACCCATTAGAACCCACCAGAAACCCATCAGAACCCACCAGAAACCCATTAGAACCCCATTAGAACCCACCAGAACCCCATAACGGAGAGGAGACCCTCCACCGCGGAGAAGGAGAACCTCAACGGTGGTTTCGTCCTCACCTGAAGAAGAGCTGAGAACCTCCCCCGGCCGCTACGGTGTTGATGTCCATCTGGGGGACGCGGATGGGGACTCCGGCGGTGGTGGCCTCGAAGACGAGTTCGTATTCTCCGGCGTAACGGTTGACGTCGGTGGAGGTCCCTGAATGGGATGAAGATCTCGAGGTCTATTTGTGGAGCTCCAAACCCACCACCACCACCACCACCACCACCACTTTTGGTCCCATCTCACCGCCCATATCGAAACCGATGATGGGAACGCCGGGAAAATGGCGGGAAGTGGTGACGGCGCAACCGACGACGCCGGCGGCCGGACCGGACAAGATGGCGCGAGAGCCGTTGAAATGGTCCATGGGAGTGAGACCACCGTCGGAACGCATGAAGAGAACCGGAACGTTCTGCGGGAGGAGAAGATAAGGGATGGGAAATCCTGGAGGAGATCCTGGTGGGACCTCTGAGGAGATTCCTGGTGGGAAATGGAACCCTGAGGAGATCCTGGTGGGACCTCTGAGGAGATCCTGGTGGGAATGGAACCCTGAGGAGATCCTGGTGGTACCTCTGAGGAGATCCTGGTGGGAAATGAACCCCTGAGGAGATCCTGGTGGGAAATGAACCCCTGAGGAGCTCCTGATGGAAACCTTGAGGAGATCCTGGTGGGAAATGAACCCCTGAGGAGCTCCTGATGGGACCTCTGAGGAGATCCTGGTGGGACCTCTGAGGAGATCCTGGTGGGAAATGGAACCCTGAGGAGATCCTGGTGGGACCTCTGAGGAGATCCTGGTGGGAAATGAACCCCTGAGGAGATCCTGGTGGGAAATGAACCCCTGAGGAGCTCCTGATGGAAACCTTGAGGAGATCCTGGTGGGAAATGAACCCCTGAGGAGCTCCTGGTGGAACCCCTGAGGAGATCCCGGTGGGAAATGGAACCCCTGAGGAGATCCCGGTGGGAATTGAACCCCTGAGGAGATCCTGGTGGGACCTCTGAGGAGATCCTGGTGGGAAATGAACCCCTGAGGAGATCCTGATGGGACCCCTGAGGAGATCCTGGTGGAAACCTTGAGGAGATCCCTGTGGGAAATGAACCCCTGAGGAGATCCCGGTGGGACCTTTGAGGAGATCCCGGTGGGAAATGAACCCCTGAGGAGATCCTGATGGAACCCCTGAGGAGATCCTGGTGGGAAATGAACCCCTGAGGAGATCCTGGTGGGAAATGAACCCCTGAGGAGATCCTGATGGAACCCCTGAGGAGATCCTGGTGGGAAATGAACCCCTGAGGTGATCCCGGTGGGAAATGAACCCCTGAGGAGATCCTGGTGGGAAATGAACCCCTGAGGAGATCCCGGTGGGAAATGAACCCCTGAGGAGATTCTGATGGAACCCCTGAGGAGATCCTGGTGGGAAATGAACCCCTGAGGAGATCCCGGTGGGACCTCTGAGGAGCTCCTGGTGGGAAATGAACCCCTGAGGAGATCCTGGTGGGAATTGAACCCCTGAGGAGATCCTGATGGGAAATGAACCCCTGAGGAGATCCTGAAGGAACCCCTGAGGAGATCCCGGTGGAAAATGAACCCCTGAAGAGATCCTGGTGGGAAATGGACCCCTGAGGAGATCCCGGTGGGAAATGAACCCCTGAGGAGATCCTGATGGAACCCCTGAGGAGATCCTGGTGGGAATTGAACCCCTGAGGAGCTCCTGATGGAACCCCTGAGGAGATCCTGGTGGGAATTGAATCCCTGAGGAGTTCCTGATGGAACCCCTGAGGAGATCCCGGTGGGAAATGGAACCCCTGAGGAGATCCCGGTGGGAAATGGAACCCCTGAGAAGATCCCGATGGGAATTGAACCCCTGGAGATGGTGGGATGGGTTCTCCAGGAGGTCCTCTTGGTGTGCTCTGACCTTGAGGTGGTCTTGGAAGCCGTGGCGGAAGCTCTGGAGGTACCTCCGGATGAGGGGGGTCAGGTAGGCGTCGGCACAGGCCGTGTACCCGCGCGGCACCGCTCGCACCATGGCCGCCACCGAAGAGGACAACGAGACGTGGTCGAAGCCCAACTCTCGCGCCAAAGCCCCGACCTTCTCCTCGTGGTCCGGCCACCTGCCCCACCCCCGGCCACGTTGGCACCACGGACCCACAGAGAGGTCCCACGGAAGCACAGCCCAGCTCCGTCCCCACCTCCATCCCCATCTCCATCCCCATCTCCATCCCCATCTCCATCCCCATCTCCATCCCCATCTCCATCCCCATCTCCACCTCCATCCCCACCTCCATCCCCATCTCCACCTCCATCCCCACCTCCATCTCCATCTCCATCCCCATCTCCATCCCCACCTCCATCCCCATCTCCACCTCCATCTCCACCTCCATCTCCACCTCCATCCCCATCTCCATCTCCAGGTCCAGCTCCGTCCCCACCTCCATCCCCACCTCCATCCCCATCTCCATCCCCATCTCCATCTCCATCTCCATCCCCATCTCCATCCCCATCTCCATCCCCATCTCCATCTCCATCTCCATCCCCATCTCCATCCCCATCTCCATCCCCATCTCCATCTCCATCTCCACCTCCACCTCCATCCCCATCCCCATCTCCATCTCCATCTCCATCCCCACCTCCATCTCCATCCCATTTCCATCCCATCTCCATCCCACCTCCACCCCCATCTCCATCCCCACCTCCATCCCCATCTCCATCTCAATCCCATCCCACCTCCATCCCATCTCCATCCTGTCCTGTCCCATCCCACCTCCAGCTCCACCTCCAGCTCATCTCCACCTCCAGCTCCATCATTTCCTCTATCTCTTTCATCTCCATCTCCATCATCTTCTCCATCTCCTTCATCTCCTCCATCTCCTTCATCTCCTCCATCTCCTTCATCTCCATCATCTCCATCTCCTCCATCTCCACCTCCTCCATCTCCATCTCCTCCATCTCCATCTCCTCCATCTCCATCTCCTCCATCTCCATCTCCTCCATTTCCATCTCCATTTCCTCATCTCCCCCACCTCCATCTCCCCCACCTCCATCTCCCCCATCTCCATCTCCTCCACCTCCATCTCCTCCACCTCCATCTCCTTCATCTCTTCCATCTCCAACTCCTCCACCTCCATCATCTCCTCCACCTCCATCTCCTCCACCTCCATCTCCTCCACCTCCATCTCCTCCATCTCCACCGTCTCCTCCACCTCCATCTCCTCCATCTCAATCTCCATCTCCACCATTTCCATTTCCTCATCTCCACCTCCATCTCCTCCACCTCCATCTCTTCCATCTCCTCCATTTCCATCTCCACCTCCTCCATCTCCACCTCCTCCATCTCCACCTCCTCCACCTCCACCTCCTCCACTTCCATCTCCTTCATCTCTTCCATCTCCAACTCCTCCACCTCCATCTCCTCCATCTCCTTCATTTCCTTCTCCTTCACCTCCTTTTTCTCCATCATCTCCATCATCTCCTCCATCTCCGTCTCCTCCACCTCCATCTCCACCATTTCCATTTCCTCATCTCCATCTCCATCTCCTCCACTTCCATCTCCTCCATCTCCATCTCCTCCACTTCCATCTCCTCCACTTCCATCTCCTCCACTTCCATCTCCTCCATCTCCATCTCCTCCATCTCCATCTCCTCCACTTCCATCTCCTCCATCTCCATCTCCTTCATCTCCATCTCCTCCATCTCCATCTCCTCCATCTCCATCTCCACCATTTCCATTTCCTCATCTCCATCTCCTCCATCTTCTCCATCTTCTCTATCTCCATCTCCATCTCCTCCATCTCCATCACCTCCATCTCCATCTCTATCTCCACCTCCATCTCCTCCACCTCCATCTCCTCCACCTCCATCTCCACCTCCTCCATCTCCACCTCCTCCATCTCCTCCACCTCCACCTCCACCTCCATCATCTCCTCCGTCTCCTCCATCTCTGTCTCCTCCACCTCCATCTCCACCTCCTCATCTCCATCTCCTCCATCTCCATCTCCACCATTTCCATTTCCTCATCTCCATCTCCTTCATCTTCTCCATCTTCTCTATCTCCATCTCCATCTCCTCCATCTCCATCTCCTCCATCTCCATCTCTATCTCCACCTCTATCTCCTCCACCTCCATCTCCTCCACCTCCATCTCCTCCATCTCCTCCACCTCCACCTCCTCCATCTCCACCTCCTCCATCTCCTCCTCCTCCATCCCCCCAGGTCCCGTCCCCCCTTTCGAGGTTGTCCCCCTGCCACCGCGGTGGTGGTGTTCCTCACGCGTAGGAGTGGAGGAGGAGGACGGCGATGGTGCGGATCCCGCGGTGCCGCAGGCGCAGGAGCTCCTCGCGCAGCGCCGTCAGCTCCAGCGGCCGATGGACGCGCAGCGTCGCCCCCAGGGACCCTGCGGTGGCCACCGCGTCACCACCGACGGACCACCACTGCCCTCCCTCCTCCACACCCACCATCTCCATCTCCATCCCCATCTCCTCCATCTCCACCTCATCTCCATCTCCATCTCCACCTCCACCTCCATCCCCACCTCCGTCCCCACCTCCACCTCCATCCCCATCCCATCCCCATCTCCACCTCCACCTCCATCTCCATCTCCACCTCCATCTCCACCTCCATCTCCACCTCCACCTCCGTCTCCATCTCCATCCAACCCCATCTCCACCTCCACCTCCATCTCCATCATCTCAATCTCATTCCAACCCAACCCAATAGGATCTCCATCTCCACCTCCACCTCCATCTCCATCATCTCAATCCCAACCCAATCCAATCCCATCCCCATCTCCACCTCCATCTCCATCACTTCCATCCCAACTCATCCCAACCCATCCCCATCCCCATCCCCATCCCCATCTCCACCTCCATCTCCATCTCCACCTCCATCACCTCAATCCCATCCCCATCCCATCCTATCTCCATCCCCATCATCTCAATCCCAACCCAACCCATCCCCATCCCCATCTCCACCTCCATCCCCACCTCCATCCCCACCTCCATCTCCACCTCCATCTCCACCTCCATCTCCACCTCCACCTCCATCTCCATCCCCACCTCCATCTCCACCTCTACCTCCATCCCTATTCCCATCTCCATCATCTCAATCCCAACCCAATCCCAACCCAACCCAATCCCATCCCCATCTCCATCCCCATCTCCATCCCCACCTCCATCTCCACCTCCATCTCCACCTCCACCTCCATCTCCACCTCCACCCCCACCTCCATCCCCACGTCCATCTCCACCCCCACCTCCATCCCCACCTCCACCTCCATCTCCACCTCCATCTCCACCTCCACCTCCATCTCCACCTCCATCTCCACCTCCATCTCCACCTCCACCTCCACCTCCACCTCCATCCCCACCCCCACCTCCATCCCCACCTCCATCTCCATCCCCACCTCCATCTCCACCTCCATCCCCACCTCCACCTCCACTTCCACCTCCACCCCCATCTCCATCTCCATCTCCACCTCCATCTCCACCTCCACCTCCATCTCCATCTCCACCTCCATCCCCACCTCCATCCCCATCCCCACCTCCATCTCCATCTCCACCTCCACCTCCACCTCCATCTCCATCTCCATCTCCATCTCCATCCCCACCTCCATCTCCACCTCCATCCCCACCTCCACCTCCACTTCCACCTCCATCCCCACCTCCACCCCCATCTCCATCTCCACCTCCATCTCCACCTCCACCTCCATCTCCATCTCCACCTCCATCCCCACCTCCATCCCCATCCCCACCTCCATCTCCACCTCCACCTCCACCTCCACCTCCACCTCCATCTCCACCTCCACCTCCATCCCCACCTCCATCTCCACCTCCATCCCCACCTCCACCTCCACCTCCACCTCCATCCCCACCTCCATCTCCACCTCCATCCCCACCTCCACCTCCACTTCCACCTCCATCCCCACCTCCACCCCCATCTCCATCTCCATCTCCACCTCCATCTCCACCTCCACCTCCATCTCCATCTCCACCTCCATCCCCACCTCCATCCCCATCCCCACCTCCATCTCCATCTCCACCTCCACCTCCACCTCCATCCCCACCTCCATCTCCACCTCCACCTCCACCTCCACCTCCACCTCCACCTCCATCCCCACCTCCATCTCCACCTCCATCCCCATCTCCACCTCCATCCCCACCTCCATCCCCACCTCCATCTCCACCTCCATCCCCATCCCCATCCCCACCTCCACCTCCATCTCCACCCCCACCTCCACCTCCATCCCCACCTCCACCTCCACCTCCACCTCCATCTCCACCTCCATCTCCACCTCCATCTCCACCATCCACCTCCGTCTCAACCTCCACCTCCATCTCCACCTCCACCTCCACCTCCATCTCCACCTCCATCTCCACCTCCATCTTCACCTCCACCTCCATTTCCACCTCATCTCCACCTCCACCCCCATCTCCATCTCCACCTCCATCTCCATCTCCACCTCCATCTCCACCTCCACCTCCACCTCCATCTCCACCTCCATCTCCACCTCCATCCCCACCTCCATCCCCACCTCCACCTCCATCTCCACCTCATCTCCACCTCCACCTCCACCTCCATCTCCACCTCCATCTCCACCTCCACCTCCACCTCCATCTCCACCTCCATCTCCACCTCCATCTCCACCTCCACCTCCACCCCCACCCCCACCCCCCCCGCCCCCCCCCGCCCCCCCGGAGGGCCCCTGGGTGGCAGTGACCTCGGACGATGGGCGCGCGTTGGGCTCCGGGCAGAGCGCAGCCGCTTTGGTGGGGGATGAGGCGCTCGTCCACCTCCACCACCTCCTCGTAGAGCAGCGCCGGAACCGACACCGTCTGACGGGAGCGGAAAACCGCCCGGAAAAGGGGGAGAGAGAGAGAAACGAGGGATGAACCACCGGAGAGAGGGGGAACGGGAGGGGGAAAGGGGAGGGAAAAGGGGAGGGAAAAAGGGGGGAAAAGGGGAGGAAAACGGGAGGGAAGAAGGGGAGGAAAAGAGGAAGAAAAAAGGAGGAAAAAAGGGGAGGAAAGGGGGAAAATGGGAGAAAAGGGGAGAAGAAAAGGGAGGAAAAAGGGGAGGAAGAAGGGGAGGAAAAGGGGAGGGGAAAAGGGGAGGGAAAAAGGGGAGGGAAAAAGGGGAGGGAAAAAGGGGAGGGGAAAAGGGGAGGGAAAAAGGGGAGGGAAAAAGGGGAGGGAAAAAGGGGAGGGAAAAAGGGGAGGAAGAAGGGGAGGGAAAAAGGGGAGGAAGAAGGGGAGGAAGAAGGGGAGGAAGAAGGGGAGGAAGAAGGGGAGGAAGAAGGGGAGGAAGAAGGGGAGGAAGAAGGGAGGAAAAGGGGAGGAAAAAGGGAGGAAAAGAGACGGAAAAAGGAGGCAAAAGAGGAGGAAAAGAGAAGGAAAAAGGAGGAAAAAAGGGGAGAAAAGGGGAGGGAAAAAGGGGAGGAAAAAGGGGAGGAAAAAGAGGAGGAGAAGAGAAAGGAAAAAGGAGAAAAAAGGGAGAAAAGGGGGAAAAATGGGAGAAAAGGGGAGGAAGAAGGGGAGGAAGAAGGGGAGGAAAAAAGGGGAGGGGAAAAGGGGGAGGAAAAGGGGGAGGAAAAGGGGGAGGAAAAGAGGAGGGAAAGGGGAGGGAAAGGGGAGGGAAAGGGGAGGGAAAGGGGAGGGAAAGGGGAGGGAAAGGGGAGGGAAAAGGGGAGGGGAAAGGGGAGGGGAAAGGGGAGGAAACAAAAGGGGAGGGAAAAAGGGAGGGAAAAGGGAGGGGAAAAGGGAGGGAAAAGGGAGGGAAAAGGGAGGGAAAAGGGGAGGAGGAAAAAAGGGGAGGAGGAAAAAGGGGAGGAGGAAAAAGGGGAGGAGGAAAAAGGGGAGGAGGAAAAAGGGGAGGAGGAAAAAAGGGGAGGAGGAAAAAGGGGAGGAGGAAAAAGGGGAGGAGGAAAAAGGGGAGGAGGAAAAAGGGGAGGAGGAAAAAAGGGGAGGAAAAAAGGGGAGGAAAAAAGGGGAGGAGGAAAAAGGGGAGGAGGAAAAAGGGGAGGAGGAAAAAGGGGAGGAGGAAAAGGGGAGGAGGAAAAAAGGGGAGGAGGAAAAAAGGGGAGGAGGAAAAAAGGGGAGGAAAAAAGGGGAGGAGGAAAAAAGGGGAGGAGGAAAAAAGGGGAGGAGGAAAAAGGGGAGGAGGAAAAAGGGGAGGAGGAAAAAGGGGAGGAGGAAGGGGAAGAAAAAGGGGAAGAGAAAAAAGGGGAAGAAAAAAAAGGGAGGAAAAAAGGGGAGGGAAAAGAGGAAGAAAAAAGGGAGAAAAAAGGGATAAAAGAGGGAAAAATGAGAGGAAAAAGGGGAGGAAAAAGGGGATAAAAAGGGGGGGAAGAGAGAAAAAGGGAGAAAAAGGGAGGGAAAAGGGAGGAAAAAGGGAGGAAAAAGGGAGGAAAAAGGGAGGGAAAAGGGAGGGAAAAGGGAGGGAAAAGGGAGGGAAAAGGGAGGGAAAAGGGAGGGAAAAGGGAGGAAAAAGGGAGGAAAAAGGGAGGGAAAAGGGAGGGAAAAGGGAGGGAAAAAGGGAGGAAAAAGGGAGGAAAAAGGGAGGAAAAAGGGAGGGGTCCCCCCGAGGTGGTTATGGGGCGGGTGGAGCTCCGTGGTGCCCCACAGCTCACCAGGTCGAAGATGTGGGGCCGGGATTGGGTTCCGATGGACAGAAGGTCCCGGAAGCCGCGCGTCACCACAAGGGCCAAACGTTCTCCGCGCCGTTGGAGTAAAGCGTTGGTGGCGACGGTGGTGCCCATTCGGATCCATTCGATCCGGGAAGAATCCAACGGAGAATCCCGGGGGAATGGCATTCCCGTTTCCTGCCGTGGGGCGGAGCCACCGATCCATCCTCTGCCCCATAGGGCCATGCTCTGCCCCATAGAGCCATCCTCTGCCCCATAGAGCCATCCTCTGCCCCATAGGGCCATGCTCTGCCCCATAGAGCCATCCTCTGCCCCATAGGGCCATGCTCTGCCCCATAGGGCCATCCTCTGCCCCATAGAGCCATGCTCTGCCCCATAGAGCCATCCTCTGCCCCATAGAGCCATGCTCTGCCCCATAGAGCCATCCTCTGCCCCATAGAGCCATGCTCTGCCCCATAGAGCCATCCTCTGCCCCATAGGGCCATGCTCTGCCCCATAGATCCATCCTCTGCCCCATAGGGCCATGCTCTGCCCCATAGAGCCATCCTCTGCCCCATAGAGCCATCCCAGCCCCATAGAGCCATCTCTGCCCCATAGGGCCATGCTCTGCCCCATAGAGCCATGCTCTGCCCCATAGAGCCATCTCTGCCCCATAGAGCCATCTCTGCCCCATAGGGCCATCTCAGCCCCATAGATCCATCTCAGCCCCATAGATCCATCCTCTGCCCCATAGAGCCATCCTCTGCCCCATAGAGCCATCCTCTGCCCCATAGAGCCATCTCTGCCCCATAGGGCCATGCTCTGCCCCATAGAGCCATGCTCTGCCCCATAGGGCCATCCTCTGCCCCATAGATCCATCTCTGCCCCATAGATTCATCCTCTGCCCCATAGAGCCATCCTCTGCCCCATAGGGCCATCCTCTGCCCCATAGGGCCATGCTCTGCCCCATAGAGCCATCCCAGACCCATAGAGCCATCTCTGCCCCATAGATTCATCCTCTGCCCCATAGAGCCATGCTCTGCCCCATAGGGCCATGCTCTGCCCCATAGAGCCATCTCTGCCCCATAGATTCATCCTCTGCCCCATAGAGCCATGCTCTGCCCCATAGGGCCATCCTCTGCCCCATAGATCCATCTCTGCCCCATAGATTCATCCTCTGCCCCATAGAGCCATCCTCTGCCCCATAGAGCCATGCTCTGCCCCATAGAGCCATCCTCTGCCCCATAGGGCCATGCTCTGCCCCATAGAGCCATCCTCTGCCCCATAGAGCCATGCTCTGCCCCATAGAGCCATCCTCTGCCCCATAGAGCCATCCTCTGCCCCATAGAGCCATGTTCTGCCCCATAGAGCCATCCTCTGCCCCATAGAGCCATCCTCTGCCCCATAGATCCATCTCTGCCCCATAGGGCCATGCTCTGCCCCATAGAGCCATCCTCTGCCCCATAGAGCCATCCTCTGCCCCATAGATCCATCTCTGCCCCATGGATTCATCGTCAGCCCCATAGATCCATCCCAGATCCATAGATCCATCCTCTGCCCCATAGAGCCATCCTCTGCCCCATAGATCCATCCTAGATCCATAGATTCATCCTCTGCCCCATAGAGCCATCCTCTGCCCCATAGAGCCATGCTCTGCCCCATAGAGCCATCCTCTGCCCCATGGATTCATCTCAGACCCATAGATCCATCTCTGCCCCATAGATCCATCCTCTGCCCCATAGGGCCATGCTCTGCCCCATAGGGCCATCCTCTGCCCCATAGAGCCATGCTCTGCCCCATAGAGCCATCCTCTGCCCCATGGATTCATCTCAGACCCATAGATTCATCGTCAGCCCCATAGATCCATCCCAGATCCATAGATCCATCCTCTGCCCCACAGAGCCATCCTCTGCCCCATAGAGCCATCCTCTGCCCCATAGATTCATCCTCTGCCCCATAGAGCCATCTCTGCCCCATAGAGCCATCCTCTGCCCCATAGAGCCATGCTCTGCCCCATAGAGCCATCCTCTGCCCCATAGAGCCATGCTCTGCCCCATAGAGCCATGCTCTGCCCCATAGGGCCATGCTCTGCCCCATAGGGCCATCCTCTGCCCCATAGGGCCATGCTCTGCCCCATAGAGCCATGCTCTGCCCCATAGGGCCATGCTCTGCCCCATAGAGCCATCCTCTGCCCCATAGAGCCATCCTCTGCCCCATAGATTCATCCTCTGCCCCATAGAGCCATCCTCTGCCCCATAGAGCCATCCTCTGCCCCATAGAGCCATGCTCTGCCCCATAGGGCCATGCTCTGCCCCATAGAGCCATGCTCTGCCCCATAGAGCCATCCTCTGCCCCATAGATCCATCCTCTGCCCCATAGGGCCATGCTCTGCCCCATAGAGCCATGCTCTACCCCATAGATCCACCCTCTGCCCCATAGATCCATCCTCTGCCCCATAGGGCCATCCTCTGCCCCATAGGGCCATGCTCTGCCCCATAGGGCCATCCTCTGCCCCACAGAGCCATGCTCTGCCCCATAGGGCCATGCTCTGCCCCATAGGGCCATCCTCTGCCCCACAGAGCCATGCTCTGCCCCATAGAGCCACCCTCTGCCCCATAGAGCCATCCTCTGCCCCATAGAGCCATGCTCTGCCCCATAGGGCCATGCTCTGCCCCATAGGGCCATCCTCTGCCCCATAGGGCCATGCTCTGCCCCATAGAGCCATCTCAGCCCCATAGAGCCATCCTCTGCCCCATAGAGCCATCCTCTGCCCCATAGGGCCATGCTCTGCCCCATAGAGCCATCCTCTGCCCCATAGAGCCATGCTCTGCCCCATAGAGCCATGCTCTGCCCCATAGAGCCATCCTCTGCCCCATAGAGCCATGCTCTGCCCCATAGATCCATCTCTGCCCCATGGATTCATCTCAGACCCATAGATCCATCTCTGCCCCATAGATCCATCCTCTGCCCCATAGGGCCATGCTCTGCCCCATAGGGCCATCCTCTGCCCCATAGGGCCATGCTCTGCCCCATAGAGCCATCCTCTGCCCCATAGATCCATCTCAGCCCCATAGATTTATCCTCTGCCCCATAGATCCGTCTCTGCCCCACAGATCTGTCTCAGCCCCATAGATTCATCTCAGCCCCATAGATCCATCCTCTGCCCCATAGATCCATCCCAGCCCCATAGATTCATCCTCAGCCCCATAGATACATCTCAGCCCCATAGATCCATCCTCTGCCCCACAGAGCCATCCCAGATCCATAGATTCATCCTCAGCCCCATAGACCATCCTCTGCCCCATAGATTCATTCTCTACCCCATAGATCCATCCTCTGCCCCATAGATCCACCCTCTGCCCCATAGGGCCATGCTCTGCCCCATAGGGCCATCCTCTGCCCCATAGGGCCATGCTCTGCCCCATAGGGCCATCCTCTGCCCCATAGGGCCATGCTCTGCCCCATAGGGCCATGCTCTGCCCCATAGATCCATCTCTGCCCCATAGATCCATCCTCTGCCCCATAGAGCCATCCCAGACCCATAGATTCATCCTCTGCCCCATAGATCCATCTCAGCCCCATAGATCCATCCCAGACCCATAGATACATCCCAGACCCATAGATTCATCCTCTGCCCCATGGATCCATCCTCAGCCCCATAGATCCGTCCCAGACCCATAGATCCATCCTCAGCCCCACAGATCCATCCCAGCCCCATAGATCCATCCTCTGCCCCATAGAGCCATCTCAGATCCATAGATCCATCCTCTGCCCCATAGATCCATTATAGGCTTCAGACCCATAGATCCACTATAGGCCTCAGCCCCACATCCTCAGCCCCATAGATCCATTATAGGCCTCAGCCCCATAGATCCACCACATCCTCAGCCCCACATCCTCAGCCCCATAGATCCGCTATAGGCCTCAGCCCCACACCCTCAGCCCCATAGATCCACTATAGGCCTCAGCCCCACACCCTCAGCCCCATAGATCCACTATAGACCCTCAGCCCCACACCCTCAGCCCCATAGATCCATTATAGGCCTCAGCCCCACACCCTCAGCCCCACAGATCCACTATAGACCCTCAGCCCCACATCCTCAGCCCCATAGATCCATTATAGACCCTCAGCCCCACATCCTCAGCCCCATAGATCCATTATAGGCCTCAGCCCCACACCCTCAGCCCCACAGATCCACTATAGACCCTCAGCCCCACATCCTCAGCCCCATAGATCCATTATAGACCCTCAGCCCCACATCCTCAGCCCCATAGATCCACTATAGGCCTCAGCCCCACATCCTCAGCCCCATAGATCCGCTATAGGCCTCAGCCCCACATCCTCAGCCCCATAGATCCATTATAGACCTCAGCCCCACACCCTCAGCCCCATAGATCCACTATAGACCCTCAGCCCCACACCCTCAGCCCCATAGATCCACTATAGGCCTCAGCCCCACACCCTCAGCCCCATAGATCCACTATAGACCCTCAGCCCCACATCCTCAGCCCCATAGATCCACTATAGACCCTCAGCCCCACACCCTCAGCCCCATAGATCCACTATAGACCCTCAGCCCCACATCCTCAGCCCCATAGATCCATTATAGACCCTCAGCCCCACACCCTCAGCCCCATAGATCCATTATAGACCCTCAGCCCCACATCCTCAGCCCCATAGATCCGCTATAGGCCTCAGCCCCACATCCTCAGCCCCATAGATCCGCTATAGGCCTCAGCCCCACACCCTCAGCCCCATAGATCCACTATAGACCCTCAGCCCCACACCCTCAGCCCCATAGATCCACTATAGGCCTCAGCCCCATAGATCCGCTATAGACCCTCAGCCCCACACCCTCAGCCCCATAGATCCACTATAGACCTCAGCCCCACACCCTCAGCCCCATAGATCCATTATAGGCCTCAGCCCCACATCCTCAGCCCCATAGATCCACTATAGACCTTCAGCCCCACACCCTCAGCCCCATAGATCCACTATAGGCCTCAGCCCCACACCCTCAGCCCCATAGATCCATTATAGACCCTCAGCCCCACACCCTCAGCCCCATAGATCCACTATAGACCCTCAGCCCCACATCCTCACCCCCATAGATCCATTATAGACCCTCAGCCCCACATCCTCAGCCCCATAGATCCGCTATAGACCCTCAGCCCCACATCCTCAGCCCCATAGATCCACCATGGACCCTCAGCCCCATAGATCCACTATAGACCCTCAGCCCCACATCCTCAGCCCCATAGATCCACCATGGACCCTCAGCCCCACACCCTCAGCCCCATAGATCCACTATAGGCCTCAGCCCCACATCCTCAGCCCCATAGATCCATTATAGACCCTCAGCCCCACATCCTCAGCCCCATAGATCCATTATAGACCCTCAGCCCCACATCCTCAGCCCCATAGATCCACTATAGACCCTCAGCCCCACATCCTCAGCCCCATAGATCCACTATAGACCCTCAGCCCCACATCCTCAGCCCCATAGATCCATTATAGACCCTCAGCCCCACATCCTCAGCCCCATAGATCCACTATAGACCCTCAGCCCCACATCCTCAGCCCCATAGATCCACTATAGACCCTCAGCCCCACACCCTCAGCCCCATAGATCCACTATAGACCCTCAGCCCCACACCCTCAGCCCCATAGATCCACTATAGACCCTCAGCCCCACACCCTCAGCCCCATAGATCCACTATAGACCCTCAGCCCCACATCCTCAGCCCCATAGATCCACTATAGGCCTCAGCCCCACACCCTCAGCCCCATAGATCCACTATAGACCCTCAGCCCCACACCCTCAGCCCCATAGATCCATTATAGGCCTCAGCCCCACACCCTCAGCCCCATAGATCCACTATAGACCCTCAGCCCCACACCCTCAGCCCCATAGATCCACTATAGGCCTCAGCCCCACACCCTCAGCCCCATAGATCCACTATAGGCCTCAGCCCCACATCCTCAGCCCCATAGATCCACTATAGGCCTCAGCCCCACACCCTCAGCCCCATAGATCCGCTATAGACCCTCAGCCCCACACCCTCAGCCCCATAGATCCACTATAGACCCTCAGCCCCACACCCTCAGCCCCATAGATCCATTATAGGCCTCAGCCCCACATCCTCAGCCCCATAGATCCACTATAGACCCTCAGCCCCACATCCTCAGCCCCATAGATCCATTATAGGCCTCAGCCCCACACCCTCAGCCCCACAGATCCACTATAGACCCTCAGCCCCACATCCTCAGCCCCATAGATCCACTATAGGCCTCAGCCCCACACCCTCAGCCCCATAGATCCACTATAGACCCTCAGCCCCACACCCTCAGCCCCATAGATCCATTATAGACCCTCAGCCCCACACCCTCAGCCCCATAGATCCGCTATAGGCCTCAGCCCCACATCCTCAGCCCCATAGATCCACTATAGACCCTCAGCCCCACATCCTCAGCCCCATAGATCCATTATAGGCCTCAGCCCCACACCTTCAGCCCCATAGATCCACTATAGACCCTCAGCCCCACACCCTCAGCCCCATAGATCCATTATAGGCCTCAGCCCCACACCCTCAGCCCCACAGATCCACTATAGACCCTCAGCCCCACATCCTCAGCCCCATAGATCCATTATAGACCCTCAGCCCCACATCCTCAGCCCCATAGATCCACTATAGGCCTCAGCCCCACATCCTCAGCCCCATAGATCCGCTATAGGCCTCAGCCCCACATCCTCAGCCCCATAGATCCATTATAGACCTCAGCCCCACACCCTCAGCCCCATAGATCCACTATAGACCCTCAGCCCCACACCCTCAGCCCCATAGATCCACTATAGACCCTCAGCCCCACATCCTCAGCCCCATAGATCCACTATAGACCCTCAGCCCCACACCCTCAGCCCCATAGATCCACTATAGACCCTCAGCCCCACATCCTCAGCCCCATAGATCCATTATAGACCCTCAGCCCCACACCCTCAGCCCCATAGATCCATTATAGACCCTCAGCCCCACATCCTCAGCCCCATAGATCCGCTATAGGCCTCAGCCCCACATCCTCAGCCCCATAGATCCGCTATAGGCCTCAGCCCCACACCCTCAGCCCCATAGATCCACTATAGACCCTCAGCCCCACACCCTCAGCCCCATAGATCCACTATAGGCCTCAGCCCCATAGATCCGCTATAGACCCTCAGCCCCACACCCTCAGCCCCATAGATCCACTATAGACCTCAGCCCCACACCCTCAGCCCCATAGATCCATTATAGGCCTCAGCCCCACATCCTCAGCCCCATAGATCCACTATAGACCTTCAGCCCCACACCCTCAGCCCCATAGATCCACTATAGGCCTCAGCCCCACACCCTCAGCCCCATAGATCCATTATAGACCCTCAGCCCCACACCCTCAGCCCCATAGATCCACTATAGACCCTCAGCCCCACATCCTCACCCCCATAGATCCATTATAGACCCTCAGCCCCACATCCTCAGCCCCATAGATCCGCTATAGACCCTCAGCCCCACATCCTCAGCCCCATAGATCCACCATGGACCCTCAGCCCCATAGATCCACTATAGACCCTCAGCCCCACATCCTCAGCCCCATAGATCCACCATGGACCCTCAGCCCCACACCCTCAGCCCCATAGATCCACTATAGACCCTCAGCCCCACATCCTCAGCCCCATAGATCCACTATAGACCCTCAGCCCCACACCCTCAGCCCCATAGATCCACTATAGACCCTCAGCCCCACACCCTCAGCCCCATAGATCCACTATAGACCCTCAGCCCCACACCCTCAGCCCCATAGATCCACTATAGACCCTCAGCCCCACATCCTCAGCCCCATAGATCCACTATAGGCCTCAGCCCCACACCCTCAGCCCCATAGATCCACTATAGACCCTCAGCCCCACACCCTCAGCCCCATAGATCCATTATAGGCCTCAGCCCCACACCCTCAGCCCCATAGATCCACTATAGACCCTCAGCCCCACACCCTCAGCCCCATAGATCCACTATAGGCCTCAGCCCCACACCCTCAGCCCCATAGATCCACTATAGGCCTCAGCCCCACATCCTCAGCCCCATAGATCCACTATAGGCCTCAGCCCCACACCCTCAGCCCCATAGATCCGCTATAGACCCTCAGCCCCACACCCTCAGCCCCATAGATCCACTATAGACCCTCAGCCCCACACCCTCAGCCCCATAGATCCATTATAGGCCTCAGCCCCACATCCTCAGCCCCATAGATCCACTATAGACCCTCAGCCCCACATCCTCAGCCCCATAGATCCATTATAGGCCTCAGCCCCACACCCTCAGCCCCACAGATCCACTATAGACCCTCAGCCCCACATCCTCAGCCCCATAGATCCACTATAGGCCTCAGCCCCACACCCTCAGCCCCATAGATCCACTATAGACCCTCAGCCCCACATCCTCAGCCCCATAGATCCATTATAGGCCTCAGCCCCACACCTTCAGCCCCATAGATCCACTATAGACCCTCAGCCCCACACCCTCAGCCCCATAGATCCATTATAGGCCTCAGCCCCACACCCTCAGCCCCATAGATCCACTATAGGCCTCAGCCCCACATCCTCAGCCCCATAGATCCACTATAGACCCTCAGCCCCACACCCTCAGCCCCATAGATCCACTATAGGCCTCAGCCCCACACCCTCAGCCCCATAGATCCATTATAGACCCTCAGCCCCACATCCTCAGCCCCATAGATCCACTATAGGCCTCAGCCCCACACCCTCAGCCCCATAGATCCACTATAGGCCTCAGCCCCACACCCTCAGCCCCATAGATCCACTATAGACCCTCAGCCCCACATCCTCAGCCCCATAGATCCGCTATAGACCCTCAGCCCCACACCCTCAGCCCCATAGATCCACTATAGACCCTCAGCCCCACATCCTCAGCCCCATAGATCCACTATAGACCCTCAGCCCCACACCCTCAGCCCCATAGATCCACTATAGACCCTCAGCCCCACACCCTCAGCCCCATAGATCCACTATAGACCCTCAGCCCCACATCCTCAGCCCCATAGATCCATTATAGACCCTCAGCCCCACATCCTCAGCCCCATAGATCCATTATAGACCCTCAGCCCCACACCCTCAGCCCCATAGATCCACTATAGACCCTCAGCCCCACACCCTCAGCCCCATAGATCCACCGTAGGCCTCAGCCCCACACCTGGGGGGGGTCTGGGGGGGGTCTCAGTTTGGGGGTGTCTGGGGGGGATCTCAGGGGGGTCCAGGGGGGGTCCTGGGGAGAGGGGGTCCCATACTGGTGCAGCCTGGGCCATACTGGTGTCAGACTGGGCCAGACTGGTGGGGGATTGGGCCATACTGGTGCAGACTGGGCCATACTGGTGTCAGACTGGGCCATACTGGTGTCAGACTGGTGCCCTCCCAGTCCCTATTGGCACTGTCGATGCCCTCCCAATGCCATACTGGTGTCATCCCAGTGCCCTCCAGTGCCCTCCCAGTCCCTCTTGGCCTTCCCAGTGCCCTCCCAGTGCCCTCCCAGTTCCCTCCCAGTCCCTATTAGTGCTGTTGATGCCCTCCCAGTGCCCTCCCAGTCCCTATTAGTGCTGCTGATGCCTTCCCAGTACCCTCCCAGTGCCCTCCCAGTGCCCTCCCAGTGCCCTCCCAGTCCCTATTAGTGCTGTTGATGCCCTCCCAGTTCCCTCCCAATCCCTCTTGGCCCTCCCAGTACCCTCCCAGTTCCTTCCCAGTGCCCTCCCAGTCCCTATTAGTTCTGTTGATGCCCTCCCAGTTCCCTCCCAGTCCCTCTTGGCCCTCCCAGTTCCCTCCTAGTACCCTCCCAGTACCCTCCCAGTGCCTATTAGTGCTGTCAATGCCCTCCCAGTTCCCTCCCAGTGCCTATTAGTGCTGTTGATGCCCTCCCAGTACCCTCCCAGT
Source organism: Cuculus canorus (assembly GCF_017976375.1). Taxonomy (NCBI): domain Eukaryota; kingdom Metazoa; phylum Chordata; class Aves; order Cuculiformes; family Cuculidae; genus Cuculus; species Cuculus canorus. The sequence goes on from NC_071402.1 coordinate 1,433,456, forward strand.
GCCCTCCTGGCCCTCCCAGTACCCTCCCAGTTCCCTCCCAGTCCCTATTAGTGCTGTTGATGCCCTCCCAGTTCCCTCCCAGTGCCCTCCTGGCCCTCCCAGTACCCTCCCAGTTCCCTCCCAGTCCCTATTAGTGCTGTTGATGCCCTCCCAGCACCCTCCCAGTACCCTCCCAGTGCCCTCCCAGTCCCTCTTGGCCCTCCCAGTACCCTCCCAGTGCCCTCCCAGTTCCCTCCCAGTGCCTATTAGCACTGTTGATGCCCTCCCAGTGCCCTCCCAGTGCCCCCCCAGTCCCTCTTGGCCCTCTCAGTGCCCTCCCAGTTCCCTCCCAGTGCCCTCCCAGTCCCTATTAGTGCTGTTGATGCCCTCCCAGTGCCCTCCCAGTCCCTCTTGGCCCTCCCAGTACCCTCCCAGTTCCCTCCCAGTGCCCTCCCAGTCCCTATTAGTGCTGTTGATGCCCTCCCAGTACCCTCCCAGTTCCCTCCCAGTCCCTCTTGGCCCTCCCAGTACCCTCCCAGTTCCCTCCCAGTGCCCCCCCAGTCCCTATTAGTGCTGTTGATGCCCTCCCAGTACCCTCCCAGTGCCCTCCCAGTCCCTCTTGGCCCTCCCAGTACCCTCCCAGTGCCCTCCCAGTGCCCCCCCAGTCCCTATTAGTGCTGTTGATGCCCTCCCAGTACCCTCCCAGTACCCTCCCAGTCCCTATTAGTGCTGTTGATGTCCTCCCAGTGCCCTCCCAGTCCCTCTTGGCCCTCCCAGTACCCTCCCAGTTCCCTCCCAGTGCCTATTAGTGCTGTTGATGCCCTCCCAGTTCCCTCCCAATCCCTCTTGGCCCTCCCAGTACCCTCCCAGTTCCTTCCCAGTGCCCTCCCAGTCCCTATTAGTTCTGTTGATGCCCTCCCAGTTCCCTCCCAGTCCCTCTTGGCCCTCCCAGTTCCCTCCCAGTCCCTCTTGGCCCTCCCAGTCCCTCCCAGTGCCCTCCCAGTGCCTATTAGTGCTGTTGATGCCCTCCCAGTACCCTCCCAGTACCCTCCCAGTGCCCTCCCAGTGCCTCTTGGCCCTCCCAGTACCCTCCCAGTTCCCTCCCAGTGCCCCCCCAGTCCCTATTAGTGCTGTTGATGCCCTCCCAGTACCCTCCCAGTGCCCTCCCAGTCCCTCTTGGCCCTCCCAGTACCCTCCCAGTGCCCTCCCAGTGCCCCCCCAGTCCCTATTAGTGCTGTTGATGCCCTCCCAGTGCCCTCCCAGTGCCCTCCCAGTCCCTCTTGGCCTTCCCAGTGCCCTCCCAGTGCCCTCCCAGTGCCCTCCCAGTGCCTCTCGGCCCTCCCAGTGCCCTCCCAGTTCCCTCCCAGTGCCGGGGGTCACGGGGTGGGGGGGTCCTAAATAGGAATCTCGGGGGGTTCCTGGGGGGGGGGGGAATCTCAGGAGGGTCTCAGGGGAGGAGGTCTTGGGGGGATCCCGGGGA